>NC_138768.1:882860447-882987947 GCF_965119305.1 Pelophylax lessonae
ACATTGTATTAAAGTGTCATTTCTTCAGTGTTGTTACATGAAAAGATAGAATAAAATATTTACAAAAATGTGAGGGGTGTGCTTACTTTTGTGAGATACTGTATCTACTGCAATAACAAATGGTGAGTAGATATATACAGTATATCTTGGTGACTTTCTTTGCACGTATGTTAAAATAATCCCTCACGTTTTATTTTATTTTTTTGATTCTGGGTTTCATTGTCACTTTATTAAAACTTGAAGGTTTCATTAATAATTTTTTTTTACACCTTTTGCACATATTTTGCTTTTTTTCAGTGCGGTCTTTAATATATTGACATTGATTTTCACATATATTGTGATATATGTATACAGCTACTGATCCAAACTAACCAGATCCCACATCCATGGATATATTACACATTCATCAAGCCCGGATTTTAGTTTTAATTATTCCTTATCATATAGGAATTATACATCCCATATGGTGAGGAGATAGTAAGAATGCTGTTCTAGTAAAGTCACCTGGTTTGTTATCATGTATTTGATACTCTCTCACAGCAGAGTAGATGGGATACGGGACTTCACCGGTCTCACACATCTCCTTGTGACTGGACAGCTTTTCTTCATTGATCTGGAGAAAAAAAAAAGATGAACATTACCAGTGCATGTTCTCCAAGTATCAGTGTACCCCAAGATTCAGTGTTATTAGTAGTGTCTCCCAAGGTTCAGTGATATTAGTTGTCAAGATTATTGAGGAGATTAAATAAAGAAAAGTTGAATTATTTCAAAAGCCATGTATATTCAGTTCTATACAGAGAGATTCTGAACAGTATAGCATCCATCTTGTATGGGGTCATTAAAAGTTTATGTTCTTTTGAGCAAGATGCCTTTACAGAGAGTCTTAAGTTCTACAGAAGATCTTTGTATGTCTTTACATCATAAATAATGAGGCTCTTTTTACATCTCATCAGATACGAGTCAGTTAGCCAGACACCATACCAGTCACTGATGGCCAGTCCAGCTTATAATCTTATCTGCGTAAAACAATGAACAATAAGTTCAGTATATTTCTTTTTTTTAAAGGTTCATCTAAAAATACGTTTTAGAAAGCATCCTCATGTGTAAGATGTATATTAACAACAGTGTATTGTTCTATTATTGATGAACTTGGAATATATAATGTTATATATATATATATATATATATATATATATATATATATATATACACACTAGAATACTTTTCTATTATGTGTAAGGACTTATGTGTCTTGAAGCTAATTAACTTCTTTTTAGAAACATTTTAAGGTTCCTTAAGTTTTATGATCATTTTAAATACTATATCCTAGCCAAAGAGTCTGAAGGGTTTTGACAGGATCCAAATGATTTAATTACTTTTGCCTAGCCAGAGGTTGTAAGGTTATCAGTATAATAATAGTGCTATTATATGCTAAATACTGAATCTAATAAGTAATACAATACTGCCCCCTTTGGTGACTGCTACTAAATGTAGTATATGGGTAAATCAGTCATTTCCAAACACTATATATCGTATTAATAATATATCCTTATTAAATGGCATTACCAGGTTCAATTTTTACCTAGATACATGATGGAAATATTAGATGGATATGTATATACCATGAGAGTATGGATAGATTATTATATTGTTTTTATGATTATTCTTAACTGAAGAACTTATCATATAATTTTAATATCCAATATACTGGATGACAACCAATGGGGATAAAGTTCCTACTTCTGGGTTTGGCTTATGGTAATTTTACTGTCCTTTTGTTCAGCACAATATAAAAAGGGAAACCCAGATGTAATAGGACACACACATTACAACAACATTCATTACACTTCCAACACACACGCTACTTACATCCATACATATACTCATCTATACATACTCCATCTTGCTCCATCCTTTATCTGAAATTTTGAAGGACGCCAGACAAAACTCCTCCCTAACTGGCCACCATTTTGGAAAGGCAGCCATCTTAAGGACTCTGGGAACGACCATTTTAAGCTAGCAGCCATTTTAAATGTGGTAAATATACCTTGCTGTATATCTGATTATTATTTACTATTGTTTATTTCCTTTCTTATATGTGTTATATTTCATATTTAAGGGTAACGAGATTACAGTCCCAGCCGTATGAACCATATTAGATTTTTCCCTAAAAACTGATTTTTGTTTTTATACATTTTTTTATCAATATCAAGTTCAGCGCAATATTAGCGATTTAGTCTCCCGTTTTGCATAGCCTATTCTCACTCCAACTGCAGCGGAGTGACTGTTGGCTGCGCAATTCGCAGACAATTGTGGTCTGATTATATAGAACACTTTTATATATGGTTTCTACTATACCTGGGGAAAACGTAATCTTGCTTTCTTTTTAATTTTATCATTGAGCTACATATCACATTGCATTTATCGTTTTAATTTTGTATTTTATGTAAAAGTTATCTCTTTGTGTTACCTCAAATCTAACCATTTATTGTGAGTCCATGTCTTGTGAATAAATATACTTATATATTCCCTACTGTAGACTGTATTCACTAAGATTGGTATATGCTGTTAAAAAGAAATTGATCGATTAAAAAGAACTCGTTACATATTGATTTGTGGAAATAAGTTGAGATTCTCCTAACTTACAGATCTTTGCTTATTTGCTTATTTACATAAATAGACACTGTTATATCAGAGCAGTATTGATAGGTAGGTGCAACATTTTTTCTCTCACACAATCTGTGCAAGCATTACCCACCTATGGCAGAATATCAGGGCAAAGGATGAGAAGATTTTGTGACCGATCTCCAGAAAGAGTTCGACCACAAAATAATCTACCATATCCGAACTTACGTTCATTTTTTCTAGTCTTAAATCAGCTTTATTCTTGCATATCAAAACTTTTGAAGGGTATAGATATTAAGAGCTCAATCCTTTAGTCCTTCGCATTAAAATCTTCCCCTCTTTTTTGAAGAGATTTATCTGACCTTCAAAAAAGTGTGGGAGAACAATTCTCAACAGTGTTCTAAGAAGATGATGGGTCTCCTAATAGACGAATATCAGAGAAAATTTGGAGAGATAGACCAAAATATTGATAGAATCTATTTGGAACTAACCCCCTTTAAATCACATCCTCTATATGCAGATCAAAATGACAAATTGAAAAAAGATCTGGAAGAGTATAATAGGGAAATATTAAAAAAGAAGGAATCGAAATTCCTGTGCGATAAACAAGCTTTTCAAGAGGGTAAGGCCTATAGGTGGCATCAAGGATCTGCACTCAGAAACAACACCTACAATCATGAGCCCCCCTAGACACTATTCCTATGCCTCAGACAATTCCTCCGTGCCCTCGAATTCTTCAAAATTGGCTAAAAACACCAGGCTGCTTAAAAGACGCCGTCATGGTGAGGGACCTGCCAACGATCCTTCCAAAACTCCAGTTACAAAATCCACTATGTTTCCCCACCCCCGCACCCCCCGAGGCTTCAAAAGAAGTATTTCCTCTACTCTGGGAGATCTACCAGACTCTCACAGTAGGGCCCCCATTGATGTCACATAGATAAATACTTCAAACTTTGACACCAAAAATCCCCACAATTTTTTTTTAGGGAAAGCACAAGGGTCTCCAATAGTGATGTCGCGAACATAAAATTTAATGTTCGCGAACGGCGAACGCAAACTTCCGCAAATGTTCGCTAACCGGCGAACATTGCGAACCGCCATAGACTTCAATAGGCAGGTGAATTTTAAAACCCACAGGGACTCTTTCTGGCCACAATAGTAATGGAAAAGTTGTTTCAAGGGGACTAACGCCTGGACTGTGGCATGCTGGAGGGGGATCCATGGCAAAACTCCCATGGAAAATTACGTAGTTGACGCAGAGTCGGGTTTTAATCCATAAAGGGCATAAATCACCTAACATTCCTAAATTGTTTGGAATAACGTGCTTTAAATCATTCAGTGTGTGTATACGATCAGGTATGATGTTGTATCGATCAGGTAGTGTAAGGGTTACGCCCGCTTCACAGTGACAGACCAAACTCTGAGAGACCAAACTCCCCATTTAACGCACCGCAAACATCTGCAAACAGACCAGAACCGACCAAAATGGAACAGGGCTTTAAGGGTTAGGGTTAGGGTTAGGTTTAGTGTTAGGGGATACGGTTAGGGTTATGGTGAGATACTTAGGGTTAGAGTTAGTAACCCTACCCCTATGCCTCTAACCCTAACCCTCTAACCCTAAGCACTAAAAATAACCCTAACCTTAGCCCTGACCCTAACCCAAGCCCTAACCCTAACCCTAGCCCTAACCCTAATTCTAATTTTTTTTCTGGTTCTGGACATGCTACAGAGCTGAAACTTCACAGGTACACTTTTTAGACCCCCCAGACACCAAATCACACAAAAAAAGTTCTTAATAATTGTCATTTTTGATAGAGAGCCAATTATTGGAAAAATTAAAAAAAAATAAAAATATAAAATTTCTTTGGATTTAGTGTCTGGGGGGTCTAAAAAGTGTACCTGTGAAGTTTCAGCTATGTAGCATGTCCGGAACCAGAAAAAAATTACAAATTAGGGTTAGGGCTAGGGTTAGGGTTAGGGTTAGGACTAGGGCTAGGGGGTTAAGTTTAAGGTTAGAGGGTTAGGGTTAGGGTTAGGGCTAGGTTTAGGGTTAGGGTTATTTTTATGGCTAGGCTTGGAGGGTTAGGGTTAAGGTTAGAGGGTTAGGGTTATGTTTAGAGGGTTAGGGGATAGGGTTAGGGTTAAGGTGAGATACTTAGGGTTAGAGTTAGTAACCCTACCCCTACCCCTTAGTTACATAGTTACATAGTTAGTGAGGTTGAAAAAAGACAACAGTCCATCCAGTTCAACCTATGATGTGTGTGTGTGTTTGCTTTTAACCAAACATTGTATACCCCTGTATGTTGTGGTCTCTAAGGTGACCATCTAACAGTTTTTTGAAACTATCAATGCTCCCTGCTGATACGACTGCTTGTGGAAGAGAATTCCACATCCTTACCGCTCTTACAGTGAAGAACCCCTTACGCATTTTAAGGTTAAACTGCCTTTCCTCTAGTTTTAGTGAGTGGCCACGCGTCTTATTGTATTCCCTTACTCTGAATAGTTTGTTCCTTATGCTAGGGTCACCAGTACAGTATTTGTACATTGATATCATATAACCCCTCAATCGTCTCTTCTCCAGAGAGAATAAGTTCAGTGCTTGTAGCCTTTCCTCATAGCTAATGTTCTCCATTCCCCTAATTATTTTTGTTGCCCTTCTCTGGACTCTTTCCAGTTCCAGCACATCCTTCCTGAGGACCGGTGCCCAGAACTGGACAGCATACTCCAGATGTGGCCGGACCAGAATCTTGTAGAGAGGGAGAATAATGTCTTTATTTCTGGAGTGAATCCCCTTTTTTATACATCCCATGCCACTGCCAAGCCTGTTGTCTACCAGTACCCCCAAGTCTTTTTCCATCTTAGACTCACCCAGAGGTTCCCCCCCTAGTGAGTAGCTTGCTTTCTGGTTTTTGGCCCCCAAGTGCATTACTTTACATTTTTCAACATTAAACCTCATCTGCCATGTAGTTGCCCACCCCGTTATTTTGTTCAGGTCTGCTTGTAAGGTTTCCACATCCTGCATAGAAGATATTGGCCTGCTTAGTTTAGTATCATCCACAAATACTGAGATTGTACTAGATATCCCCTCCTCTAGATCATTTATGAATAAATTAAACAGGATTGGTCCCAGGACCGAACCCTGGGGGACCCCACTTTCCACACCCGCCCAATCCGAGTACTCCCCATTAATCATCACCCTCTGGACTCTCCCCTGGAGCCAGTTCTCTATCCAGGTACTCACCTTATGGTCCATACCTACCTTCCTTAGTTTGTACAGTAAGCGTTTGTGGGGAACAGTGTCAAAGGCCTTTGCAAAGTCCAGATACACCACATCCACCGGCTTACCTTTATCTAGGTGGCAGCTCACTTCATCGTAGAAGGTTAATAGATTTGTTTGGCAAGAACTATTTTTCATAAATCCATGCTGATTGCTACTAATAATACCGTTTTCATTACTAAAGTCTTGTATGTGGTCCCCTCCAAAATCTTGCAGACTACAGATGTTAGGCTGACCGGCCTATAGTTCCCCGGAATACACCTCGGCCCCTTTTTAAATATTGGTACCACGTTGGCTTTTTTCCAATCAGCTGGCACCATACCCATCTGTAAACTATCCTTAAAGATCAAGAATAAGGGTCTGGCAATCACCTGGCTGAGCTCTTTAAGAACCCTCGGGTGCAAGCCATCCGGTCCCGGTGATTTATTTATGTTAAGTTTCTCTAGTTTAGTTCTAAGTCTATCTTCTGTTAGCCATGGTGGCACTTCCTGAGGTGTGTTGTTTAGTTCGGCCTTACAAGCTGGGTTCGTGTAGCCCCCCGATTCTTTTGTGAAGACTGAAGAGAAGAAATGATTTAACACTTCCGCCTTTTCTCTGTCCTCAGTGGCCATATTACCTTTGTCATCTTTTATGGGGCCAATGTGTTCTGGCCTCGCTTTCTTACTATTTATATACTTAAAGAACTTCTTGGGGTTCTTTTTACTCTTCTCCACTATATGTCTCTCATGTTCTATTTTAGCCGCCCTGATTTCGCCTTTACATTTCTTATTACACTCTTTGTAATGCTTAAATGCTGCCAATGACCCCTCAGTCTTGTATTTTTTGAAGGCCCTTTCTTTAGCACTAATATACATTTTTATGTTGGAGTTTAGCCACCCAGGGTTTAATTTTGCTCTTTTAAATTTATTTCCCTTTGGAATGCACTGGTCAATCCCCTTGTTAAGTATGCTCTTGAAGCACTCCCATTTTTCCTCCGTGTTCTTTGTTCCCAGGGTTCTATCCCAATTGATATTTTCTAGCAGCGAGCGCAGTTTTGGGAAATTGGCTCTTTTGAAATTCAGCGTCCTTATATTAACCCTCTGCCTCCTATAACTGTAATTAATACTGAAACTTATTGACCTATGGTCACTGTTTCCTAAGTTGTCCCGTATTTCTATATCCGTGATCAGGTCTGAATTGTTGGTAATCAGCAGGTCAAGCACCGCATCTTTTCTCGTCGGTGCATTCACCATCTGACCCATGAAATTGTCCTGCAAAACATTTAGGAACTGCCTAGCCTTGGCTGAGTGTGCGGTTCCTTCTGCCCAGTCTATATCTGGATAATTAAAGTCCCCCATTATAATGACGTTTCCCGTCCTTGCTGCCAATCCTATCTGTAAAATGAGGTCCGCCTCCCCCTCCTCCCTCAGGTTGGGGGGCCTATAGCATACGCCCAATATTACCTTCCCCACCGTGCCTTCCCTTTGAAGCTCTACCCATAGGGATTCTGCCTCGTCCATAGCTCCATTATTATCATCCCTCATATTTACCTGTATACTGTTCTTAATATACAGACATACCCCTCCCCCTTTTTTACCTTCTCTATCTCTGCGATAAAGGGAATATCCCTGAATGGACGCCATCCAATCATGAGAGCTGTCAAACCAAGTCTCAGTTATCCCCACAAAATCTAAGTCCTCCTCAAACATCAGCAGCTCCAGCTCTCCCATCTTGTTGGCCAGGCTTCTGGCATTGGTATACAAACCTCTTAATTTTGACCGGTTACATTTATCCTCATTTGATGTTTTTAGGCTACTCTCTTGATTTTTCCCCATACCCACCCTGGGTATAGGAGCTCCGAACACCCTACTGCTAATGCCCCCATTTCTGCCCTCTGAAACTTGCTTACCGCTGGCTAATTCTACATCTGTACCCTCCCCCCCATTCCCTAGTTTAAAAGCCCATCTAACTTTTTGGCCATCCTCTAACCCCTCTAACCCTAACCCTCTAACCCTAAGCACTAAAAATAACCCTAACCTTAGCCCTGACCCTAACCCTAGCCCTAACCCTAATTCTATTTTTTTTCCTGGTTCTGGACATGCTACAGAGCTGAAACTTCACAGGTACACCTTTTAGACCCACCAGACAATAAATCCAAAGAAATGTTTTTTTTTTTTAATTTTTTTTTTCCAATAATTGGCTCTCTATCAAAAATGACAATTTTTAAGAACTTTTTTGTGTGATTTAGTGTCTGGGGGTCTAAAAAGTGTACCTGTGAAGTTTCAGCTCTGTAGCATGTCCAGAACCAGAAAAAAAGATAATTTTTCAGTAGAGCAGGGATGGTGGGAACCCTCCTTTTACACCTATATGATCTTTTTTTTCTGGTTCTGGACATGCTAAAGAGCTGAAACTTCACAGGTACGCTTTTTAGACCCCCCAGACACTAAATCCAAATAATTTTTTTTTTTAATTTTTCCAATAATTGTCTCTCTATCAAAAATGACAATTTTTAAGAACTTTTTTTGTGTGATTTAGTGTCTGGGGGGGGGGGGGGGTCTAAAAAAGTGTACCTGTGAAGTTTCAGCTCTGTAGCATGTCCAGAACCAGAAAAAAAGATAATTTTTCAGTAGAGCAGGGATGGTGGGACCCTCCTTTTACACCTATATGATCTTTTTTTTTTCTGGTTCTGGGCATGCTACAGAGCTGAAACTTCACAGGTACACTTTTTAGACCCCCCCCCCCCCCCCGACACTAATCCCAAAAAAGTCATGCCTGCCTCCAAAAATGCCTGATAAATATATAAAAAAAAAATAAAAGCAGACTGAAATACCAGCCCTAAAAAGGGCTTTTTGGGGTGCTGTCAGGATGCTGTCCTTACAGCAGGAGTGGACACAGAACACTGGCCTAGCTAATGATTTCCCTATCAATTCAGCAGCAACAGCAGCCCTCTCCCTGCTCTAACTAACACTGCAGCTTCAGAATGAATCTAAGATGGATGCTGCCCTTGCTTTTTTTATAGGAGGTGGGAGGGTCTGGGAGGGAGGGTATGCTGATTGGCTGGAATGTGTCTGCTGACTGTGAGGTACAGGGTCAAAGTTTGCTCAATGATGATGTATAGGAGGCGGACCGAACATTGCATATGTTCGCCCACCGAGGCGAACGCGAACATGCGAAGTTCAACGGGAACTGTTCGGGACATCTCTAGTCTCCAATCCTTCAAAAAGAACAGGGACTGACACCCAAGAAAACCAACACATAAACCAATTAAACATAATCAGTTTATCTTCACATGCACTATCCCCTGAGGAAATTCAAGTTCTCTCTAAAGGTCTCATCTTTTGCCCGGGAACATTGTCTGGACAAATTTGAGACCATAAAAGATCTACACCTATACACTAGGAAACTTTTATTGAACAGCACGTACACTAAAAACACTGCCAATACCACTTGTACACTCAGTGAACATCAAGCCTTAGCTAATTTGGAGGCCCTTCTGGAAGAAAATGAACCCCTTGACCTCATAGATAGAATTGACATTCAAACACTGCTGAAACAAAATTGAGGACCCTGAATTGCTAACCCTTTCGTCACAAGATGTACAAAAACTCAAAAGACCATCTAGCATCTACCCATCTCCCAGTATGAACCACGCTATTTCCACTTTCCTGAAACTTGTATCTCAGGAAATTAAAACATTTAAAGTAGGTCCTAATAATAGAAAAATAGGAAATATGAACTTGGAGGAGAAAAAAGCATTACAAACCCTTTTTATGTGTTAGTGAATGCTGCCTAGTGAATGCTGCCTATTATGAAAACATAATCTCTAAATAAAACTTGGGACTTCATAAGGAACGGTTTTTCAAGAACCCTCACATTTTTGCACTAAGAAGGTTTACAAAAGCACCACAACCCCCACAGGGAGACCCATTATCTCCGGCAATGGGGCTATTACGGAGAATTTGAGCAGAGTCATAGATCAACATCTTAGGCCATTTGTTGCAAGCATCCCCTCATATATCCAAGACACAATCCACTTACTATGTGTATTGGATGGAATTCATATACCGTCTGACACTATTCTTGTTACAATAGATGTGGAGGCTCTGTATAGTTCCATACCGCACGACTTAGGTCTAGCCGCTATACGACGAATCCTATCACAAATCAATGACATCGAAAAGCCTTTCAATTAATTTATTATATCCTCCTTGGATTTTGAAGGTTCCCACTACCTCCAGGTACAGGGTGTTGCTATGGGCACGTGATGTGCCCCGACATATGCCAATCTGTACCTGGGGGAGTGGGAATGAACGTTATTCATTGACGATGACTTCTCAATGTATATGGACCACATTCTCATGTGGTACCGCTACATCGATGATGTCTTCGTCCTGTGGGATGGCCCTAGATCCTTGCTTATGGAGTGTTTGGACTCCTTGAATCACAATTCACTAAACCTCAAATTTACCATGCAGTGTGATATTTTGGCAGCAACTTTCCTGGATGTAAGAATTTTGAGAACTGACAGCAATATGCTGTCATGTGTCTTCCGGAAGCCCACTGTTTGGAACACCATCCTACATGCAAGCAGCTTCCATCCCAAGCCACTCATCACATCCATCCCTTACAGTCAATATTTGAGATCCAGATGAATTTGTACTAACAAGGGATGATTTACTAAAGAGGGCAACATCCTACAATGACTCTTAGAAAGGGGATATAGCGGTAAATGTCTGAAGAAAGCCTTCAAAAGAGTTAAAAAGCTATCTAGGCAGGATCTTCTCTTTAAGAAAAAAGTTTGTTTGGGTAGGTTCATTTCTTAGTTAATTCTTTTTTTGTGAACCCCAGCAGACCCCTACAAACGCTGGCCAGGGTTGTGGAGAAGAGTCCCTTGTGCTCTTTATTGTGGGGAGCTGATGCTTTGCTGGGGGTGTTCCAAGCTACCCCCCCAAGTTGAGGGCATGTGGCCTGGTAAAATTCAGGGGAGTGCAAGTTCCCTCTCCCCCCCCCCCCTTTCCTGGCCAGCCGGGCTGCTCGCTCGGATTAAGGGTCTGGTGATGATTTTTAGGGGGACCGCATGCATTTATTTCATGAGGTATTCACTTAAAATTCATAACAGATCAATTCTATTTTCATTCTTGTAGGATGTGCTACAGCAACAGTGACATTTACAAATAAAAAATGATACAGTATAAATTGACATTTTTTTAAAATTGACAGATTTGGCTCCCATTGATTTCTATGGGGTATGGGGTCAGCATCCTTACTTCTTTGAAGTTCACCAAAAAACACCCAAGCCAAACCCAGGGCAGTTCAGCTCATCCTTAGTCCTTACACATGCCTCAGATTGCTGGTACTGATAACCTTTGATCTAGAGAAAGAAGCCGGCGCAATGGCATGCATCAGAGTTTTATTTAATGCAGAGTATTACACCCACACATAAGTCAAAATGTTTTAGCCATCCAGGCCTTTTCATGCCCAGCAATGAAAGTCATGAAAAAGGCCTGGATGGCCAAAACATGTTGACTTATTTAAAATTAATCAATTGAATAGGAAATATAGTCCATGCAAAGGATGAAGGGCCCCGTGTGGATAAAGATGCACTCAGAACAAATGCTGTGGTCTTGAAACTACAAATCCACCACCAGATAGAATGGCCTCTCACCTCAAAGCACTGACCACAAAGGGTCAAATCACCAGGACAGATTCCACTTGCAACTGAACACTGACGATAACACCTTTGGCAGAGTGGATGGATGGGATGATCCCAGTTGCTCCAAATACCTCCAGGCGAGAGGACAATGTACCTGGATCCTCTGTTCTGCAGGACCCCAGTTATCTATTTCCTCCCTAAGATCCACAAAAACAGTGAGTGTCCTCCTGGCCGACCAATTGTTAACGGCATCGATTCATTGTCCTCTCGCTTGGGGCAATATATCGATACTTATCTTCAACCGCTGGTGGTACAAACAAAGGCGTATCTCAAGGATACTAAACATATTATACAAATCCTGGGTGATTTGTCGTTTACTCCAACAACCATCATGGCAACTGCCGATGTAGGTTCGTTGTATACGATAATAGGTCATAGTGATGCACAAACAGCGGTTAAATGGGCCTTTGGCTCGTCGGATCTCTCTAGGAAACACAGAAGTTTTCTTTTGAGTAGCCTGTGTTATTGTTTGACCAAGTATTATTTTTGGTATAACAGTGATTTTTTCCTACAGACCAGAGGAGTTGCTATGGGGGCTCGTTTTGCTCCCAGTGTGGCCAATCTCTTCATGGCCCACTGGGAGGAAGGCGTTGTCTTTAAGGATTGCCCACCAGAACTCGTCTGTTACAGGCGTTACATAGACGACCTCATCCTAATTTGGGATGGGGATCGAGAGGGTCTGGAAAAATTCAAAGAGAGAATGAATGATAATAACAAAAATATTGTCCTTACATGGAACATCAGTTCTGATCAAGTAGTGTTTTTGGACCTAGTCATTTCACAAGACAAGGATCGGTTTAAGACTTGCAATTACTTCAAGCCCACCGACCGCAATTCGTACATACCTCTAGACAGTTGTCACCATCGGATGTGGCTATGTAACATCCCAAGGGGTCAGTATGTGCGTTTGAAGCGTAATTGCACGTCAGACACTGACTTCTTGGATCAGTCCAAAACGCTTACGGAAAGATTCCTACAAAAAGGTTATGACGCAGGAACCTTAAATAAAGATCTACAGATAGTAAAGAATCTGGATAGGAAGTCCCTGATAACAAATAAGATCAAGGTAGAAGAGACAGGTCCCAATAATTATAGAATAGTGATGGACTATAGCATACAACATAAAAAGATTGAAAAAATTATTGAGAAGCATTGGTCCATCTTGAAACAAGATAAAATTCTAGGTCCGAATCTTCCGGAAAAAACGCTATTTGTCTATAGGAAAGCCCCTACCCTTAGGGATAGGTTGGCTCCTGGAGTTATTGATCCTCCTATCCAGAGAGAAAATAAACTATTTTCTTTTCTCACAGGTTTCTATGCCTGTGGGAAATGTATATCTTGTAGGACTTCTAAAGTAAACAATAAAAGACGTAAGGAATTTTTTTCCAGTGCTACGGGTCAAGTATATAAAATTGCTGACCTTATCACTTGTTCAACTATTGGAGTTGTTTATATGCTTGAGTGCAGTTGCGGGTTGCAGTATATCGGACGCACATCAAGAGCATTGCACGTCCGTGTGGCCGAGCATATGAATAACATCAAGAAGGGCTTCAGATTTCATTCTGTCTCTAGGCATTTCAGACAGTGCCACAATAGGAACCCACGAGACTTAAAGTTTTGGGGGTTGGAAAAAGTAAAAAAGCATTGGAGAGGTGGAAATTTTGTGAGACAACTGAGTCGACGTGAATCCTATTGGATTTATGAGACGAAAGTCTCAGCGCCAAGAAGGTTAAACGTCGATTTTGACTTGAATTGTTTTATATCCAACCGCTGATATGGGAGTATTTTATTAATATTAAGGTCTTTTATACTGTTGTTGATAGTGATATTGAGGACTGTAATACTATTGATGATACTGATGTGATTGTTTTTATTATTTTGTGAGCTTTGTAATCCGTGAGACAGTGGGTGTGCATTTACGGCTCCATCTTAAACAAAGAATTTTTATAGAAGAAATTTCATAGAAATTTTATTTAAGGATTTTGGAAGTGTTATAATAATATTTATTGTTCCCTATCGTATTCATTTCCTGGTTTTAATACATGGGTGTTTAGCACAATAATATTATTGTTTAATTTTACTTTTAAAATATAGTTAATAATGGTGGATAGTCATGCGTTTTTGTCCCTTATTGTGTTTCTAGATAAGAGGGATAACATTGCATCCTATCATTGTTTTAGCCTTTTTTCTATATTTATTTCAAAATTTACTTTTAAAATATAGTTCATAATGGTGGATAGTCATGCGTTTTTGTCCCCGATTGTGTTTCTAGATAAGAGGGATAACATTGCAGCCTATCATTTTTTTAGTCTTTTTTTAGTCTTTGTCCTATATTTATTTATCCCATTGTCCATTCTTTATACTCTTTATATCCATTAATTATGGCAGTTGATTTGAGGATGGGTAATGTTGTTGTAGTAAGGCTGCTACGTTCTGGCTGTGTCAACGGGGGGTTAACCAGGGCAGTGCTGGTATGTTCGTTCCTGGCTTCAGATGGGTGTGTTAGTGTGACAATGAAAAAACACACAATGGGGCGGGACGGAAGAAGTGAATACCTGGCTGCCTTGTAATCTTATGGACGAGTTGCAGCTCATTGGCTCTATATATTGCGGGGATGACAGGCTCCTACACAAGCCGCTGAGGAAGTCCCTTCCCTTATGGGACGTCACGCGTGCGGAAGGGAGGAGCCGTGAAATCACCCGCTGTCTCACAGAGTCACTGGAGGAAGTGTATGACTGTTCAGCAAGAGAGGATGTGATGTGCCTGCTGTATGCTGTTATTAAGTAAGAGGCTTTCTTATGTTTTAATCAATAAATGTGTTAGACATACTTCACTATGTGCAATCCCTTGCCTTTCTTTGAGTCACACCACTAAGCGAGCAAGCTTTTGGATTGTCTAATCGGTATCCCCTGGAGGTATTTGGAGCAACTGGGATCATCCCATCCATCCACTCTGCCAAAGGTGTTATCGTCAGTGTTCAGTTGCAAGTGGAATCTGTTCTGGTGATTCTACCCTTTGTGGTTAGTGCTTTGAGGAGAGAGGCCATTCTATCTGGTGGTGGATTTGTAGTTTCAAGACCACAGCATTGGCTCTGAGTGCATCTTTATCCACACGGGGCCCTTCATCCTTTGCATGGACTATATTTCCTATTCAATTGATTCATTTTAGTTTTAGCACTGCACTAATTTCCTATCATAGTTTTTGTTTGGGTTATTTAGATTAACTTTGAGTGTCAGCTGCTTTTTGTCTTTAGTGGAGGTGTATGCGCTGATATATTTTCACTTTTGTACATGTTGACTTATTTGTTGCTGTACAAAATCACCCACCAAGGATATGACACCTACAAGAGGTTTACCACATATTCTTTAGAAAAATAATATTCAAATAGACATAAAACTCAAATCAGATGGTGAGTGAACCAGGATGGAACCCCCACTCAAAAGCTTCCCACCAAAAAGCAGTCCTCCCCATACTCCCCTTATTCCTACTCCAATCCCCCCCCACCCACCCTGGAGACCACCCACCGACTTTCCCAGTTAAAACCACACTACCCCCCACCCACCACCACCAATAAACAGCGCCATGACAGCCCCATGGCTATATTTCTCTGCACTGTCTTCTACTATAGTCTGCACACATTACTCCGCCTGCTCTAGCATCGGGTTATATCAGCTGCATTATATGGACACTTATTCTGAATGGAGGTAAGCTTTAAGGACTTTGCAGGCTGGACCAGGTTTTTAGCAGATGGTGTACAATATATAGTAGGGTAGCATTGGGCTTGACAATTCAGGAGGACTATTAGTGCTGACGGGGGATTTATTACTGCCACAGTCCTGCACGCACCTCTCTGGCATGCACCAGAAAACAATTTGGCTTATATGAGGCTATAGCTATAGCTGACAAGATGAAACATACCATCATCAGTTGGCCTATTGGGACACCCCGAGCATAGATATTATTATTATTATACAGGATTTATATAGCGCCAACAGCTTGCGCAGCGCTTTACAGTGTGGGGGAAGACAATACAGTTACAGTACAATTCAATACAGGAGGAATCAGAGGGCCCTGCTCGTTAGAGCTTACAATCTAGAAGGGAGGGTCAAGTGAAACAAAAGGGATGGGCAGATGGATAAAATGGAGGTAGAGTTGTTAGGTGTGGGTAGGATAGGTTTCACTGAAGAGGAGGGTTTTCAGAGATTGCCTAAAAGCTAATAGAGTAGGAGGTAATCGGACAGATAAGGGTAAGGAGTTCCATAGGATTGGAGAGGCTCTGGTAAAGTCCTGGAGGCGAGCATGGGAGGAGGTGAAGAGGGAGCTAGAGAGCAGGAGGTTTTGAGAGGAAAGAAGAGAGCGATTAGGTTGGTATTTTGAGACTAGGCTAGTGATGTAGCTGGGGGCTAAGCTGTGGATTGTTTTGTAAGATGTTGTAAGTATTTTGAATTTAATTCGTTGGGTGAGCGGAAGCCAGTGGAGGGATTGACAGAGAGGAGCAGCGGACACTGAGCGATTGGTAAGATGAATGAGTCTGGCGTCAGCATTCATGATGGATTGAAGGGGGGAGGAGCCTGTGTAGCAAGTAGTTTAGCAACCTCGTCTATAGTGGTGGGGTTGAATGAGGGAAGTAGTGATCGCACCTGTGGGCATGAGGCGTAAAGGATGGCAGGTATCTGAATGGCAATGATCTCCTTATGGATTGTATCAATCTTTTGTTTGAAGTGGTTGGCAATCTCCTGGGCAGTGAGTGAATAAGTGGATGGAGGACGGAGTAGCGAAGAGTTGCCGGGGGCGAGATGACAAGTTGTTTATGAGAGTGATAATATCGGTCTGTTTGGCAGTATGGAGACTGGTATTGTATTTTTGGAGGGCAGATTTATATTGGTTGAAATCTTCCTGAGACTTAGTCTTACGCCATAGGTGCTCAAGAGCATGGCTATGCTTTTTCAGACTTCTAGTGTTATCTGTTTGCCAAGGTTGAAGGGGTCGGGGTCTGATTCGGTGTGTAGTGAGGGGGGCCAGAGTGTCCAGGGAGGGCAAGAGTGAATCGTTGTAGACAGAAGGTTGGTGCAGAACAGGGGTGCAATTTTGTCATAGAGACCACCTATGCATAGAGACCACGGTAGCAGAGTGGAGAAGAGAAGGGTTGAGATGGCGTAGGTTTCTGCGGGTAACTGTAAGGTAGCTGGAGGGAGAGGAGGTGGAGGAGAGAGAGAGAGTGAAACTAATAAGGTAGTGATCAGAGAGAGGGAAAGGATTGTTGGAAAGGTTGTGCGGGGTGCATAGGTAGGAGAAAACAAGGTCAAGGATATTGCCTTCAGAGCGAGTAGAAGCATGCATCCATTGCTTCAGGTCAAAGGAGGAGGTTAGACTGAGAAGTTTGGAAGTGGCAGGAGTGTTAGTATTAACAGGGATGTTGAAGTCGCCGAGATACTGTAGTATATTGGTGGGGTGTAGTGTGGAGATAATTGGAAGGGTAGGTGAGTGGTTTCTGGGGGAAATGTTGGAATAGGGAAGTGTGGGGAGGACTGCTTTTTGAGGGAGAGTGCTTTTGGGTGGGTGTTCATTCAATCCTGGTCCACTCACCATCTGGCTGTTTGAATTGCATGTCCATTTGATGATTACTTTCAATAAAGAATTTGTGGTAAGCCTCTTGTAGGGGTCAGATCCTTGATGGGTCCTTTTGTATATTTATGCATGTTGGAGACACCTCCCCTTATACTCATAGGGTTGTATACAAAAATACACTCCCGGATATAATTGGGGTTTTTGTTCTGCACTTATCTGTGGCTGTACTACTCTGCATTAAATAAAACTTATACTGATACATGCCGTTGTGCCGGGTTCTATTTCTCGGATCAAGTGTTTATGAGGTCTCATCAACCATTCAGCACCGGCTTCAGAGCTGAGTTAGATGATTGGGGGAGGTAGTAACACTGCATGCTTTGTTTCCACTGATAACATCTGAGAGTAAACCAGGATGTAGAAATGTGGAGAACAGCAATAACGAGTTTGATTCTGATGAACAAGGAAAAACAAAGACTGCGCCAACTCTATTAGTCAAGAAGCTAAAGAAAAGTCACCCCAAAGCTAAAGGTTCTCCTGGGTTCCAAACCTCGGAGAGGACCCGGTGTGGCACTTACTGTATTCAAGGCATGGTAGACAAAGGTATAGGCCCAAAAGTCTGTCAGAGAGAACGAGTGTCCAATAAATATCTCTGTTATCTTCTCCCATGTACATTTCCGTTCAGTCTCAGATTTCATTCGCTCACGTATCTGATTCTCCAGATCTTTCATGACTGAAAAGTCTGACCAGTTGTTTTTTGAATACAGAGAGGACATACACCTGGAACGTCAAAGTAGTAAGTTGGATGTTTGATAGGTAAGTTCTTCATATAACATGCTTTGTCTGGATGAAAATTGTTCACCATTTGTTGTTTAATCACTTAACTTTCTGAGGCCATATTGAAACATCCCAGACTTCAAGTAGTTGAAGCAATCTCATGACTGCAGCTGCAACAGTTTGGTGTCAATTTTTTTTAGCCAGTGTTCATCTGTTTAATAAAAGGGATCCAGGCGGCTCTATATCCTCCCCATCACTTTTATGGTATTCAGAAGCTCCATTTCACTGCTGTTAATCATGGTGGATCACTGGCTCTCTCATTGCTCCAGGGAGCCAAAGACCACTGAAAATGTCATCATCCATTAAGGCAGGAGGAGATGGAGGAACATCCATTCCCTGATCTCTCCTGCAAGTAATGAAGCTGGAAGTGGTGATGATTTCATCACTTTGGTTTTAAGGCTGTCATTTCCTGGCTACTGTAGCAGGGAAAGCAGGTAACAAAGCCTGATCTGTGCTTAATTAGCTGCAGTGAAGGCAGGGGAAACATTAGGGGTGAAATAGACCCCTGATGTCTCCATAAAGAGTACCTGTTACTTGCCTATGCTATCACATAGGGGAATTGTTAGCCCCCTTGTGACAGCAAACGAGTTAAATGATAAAGTGTAAGGAAATTAAATGGTTAAAAAAATATATAAAAGTAATTTTAAAAAAATATTAAAGCACCCCCCCCCCCCACTGCACATATATACAAATGTAGGTCCTGCACATGTATGTAAAGAGAACCTGTGCCACACAGGTGAGGTATTCCTAATTCTAGTGATATAATTCATAGGTAATTCCAATCTGAAGACCAGAAGGCTTTTTTTAAAATTTTGAAATGTTTAGTTACTCGATGCAATCCCTTCTTTTATATTTTACCATATATTTTACCAAAAAGTTGTGCATAACATTGTGTGTGTGAAACAAAAATACATTTTAGTGTAAATATGCATTTGATAAACAGCTGCACAAATATAGCTTGACATAAAAAATTGCAACAGCCACCATTTTATTCTACAGGGTGTCTTCTTTCAGCAAAAAAAAAAAATACATACTACATACGGTTTAAAGTAATTTTTTTCTAGCAAAACACGGTGATTATATCGTGTGTGAATTTTTAAAAAAAAATTTCCGGGGGGCAATACAGCTTGAAAAACAAAAATAGCTGTTATTTAGTTAACAATTTGTTGTATACATTTTTCTTATCTATATACCATGTTGATCCAGATATCCCTGCGATGTAGGTAGCGGTACCTAAAAGGTTGAGTTCGGACAGTTTCGAAATCGTTCCCAGAAAACCCAACATGGCACGGACTCCGCCCCCAGATCCCAAGATCGCGATTACAGGGGGGTCACGATTCTTCAGAAAAAAAAAAGAAATGATGATCACCATAAGTTGTGTTACAGATTGAATTTTTTATTGGAGGGTGGTAAGAAATGAATAAAACACAGCATCATGTGGGGTTCAAGTATGGAATAAATCAACATCTGTGTGGAATTATCTAATAGTACGAGGCTGAAGGGAAACCTCGCTCATACAAAGGTCATTTAGTCAATTCACAACGCTGTTTATGGCTGTTTATGGCTGTTTATGGCTGTTTATGGATGTTTATGGCTGTTTATGGATGTTTATGGATGTTTATACAGCAAAAGAAGGGGGTTCCCCTAAGGGGTTGGGACTTTTAGGCTCCATGCACACAGGGCGTCATAAAAACGTGCTCCAAAGCTGTTTACTTGATGCCGGGAAACAGCAGCTGTAAAAACGTGCTTTCAGTAGCTTTTTCAATAAGCGTTATTGCACGTTTGGCCACAGTAGCTGTTAGCAGCGTTTTTTCTGCCTCCATTCAAAATCAATGGTTCCCTATGGGAGCCTATTGATTTGAATGGAAGTCGCACCGCAGGTCGGATCAGGGTGATCCGACTTGCGGCGCGACTTGCGCTGTGAGAATCTTGAGGGGGAACTCCACGCCAAAATGGGGAAAAAAACGGCGTGGGGTTCCCCCCCCCCCCAGGTTCCAAACCAGGCCCTTCGGGTCTGGTATGGAATTTGAGGGTAGCCCCACGCCGGAAAAACGGCGTGGGGTCCCCCCCAAAATCCATACCAGACCCTTATCCAAGCATGCAGCCCGGCATACCAGGAAAGGGGAGGGGACGAGCGAGCGGCCCCACCCCCCCCTGGATCATACAAGGCCACACGCCCTCAACATGGGGGGGGGGTGTGGGTGCTTTGGGGCAGGGGGGGCTCTGCACCCCCCACCTCAAAGCACCTTGCCCCCATGTTGATGAGGACAAGGGCCTCATCCCCACAACCCTGGCCGGTGGTTGTGGGGGTCTGCGGGCAGGGGGCTCATCGGAATCTGGAAGCCCCCTTTAACAAGGGGGCCCCCCAGATCCCGGACCCCCTCCCTATGTGAATGGGTATGGGGTACACTGTACCCCTACTCATTCACCACATAAAAGGCAGTGTATGGAAATAACGACAGGAGACGTTTTGGAAAGTTTATTAAAAATCTTCATCCGGCTCTTCGGGGTCTTCTCCTCTCCGGGGGTCTTCTGCTCTTTTGCTGTCTGCCCTTCTGCTGTCCTCTCTTCTTGTCTTCTCCTCTCCGGTCTTCTGCTCGTCGGCTGTCGGCTCTTCTTCTTCCTCCGGTCCTCCTCCGACGAAGTCTCCGGCGATTATGCAGGTCTCTGGTCTCTGCAGCTTATTATATAGCCATCAGGGGCGTGGCCGCCAGATGATGTCATCGGGAGACCACGCCCCCTTGTGTCACCCCCGAAGGGCCTGGTTTGGAACCTGGGGGGGGAACCCCACGCCGTTTTTTTCCCCATTTTGGTGTGGAGGTCCCCCTCAAGATTCTCACAGCGCAAGTCGCGCCGCAAGTCGGATCACCCTGATCCGACCTGCGGTGCGACTTCCATTCAAATCAATAGGCTCCCATAGGGAACCATTGATTTTGAATGGAAGAAAAAAAAAACGTATAACGTGGCTTAACGCACGTTAAGCAACGTTATGCAGCCTTTAGCAGCGTCAGACGTTTTTACAGCTTGACGCTGGAGCTCCTGAACCCACAGTTCCTGGGTTTTTTTTGGAGCTGTAAAACGCCTATGCCACTTGGAGCTCCTAAAAGCTCTATGTGTGCATGAGGCCATAGAATAACGTTCTGCAGCTGCAAAAAAAAACGTCTGACGCTGCTAACAGCAGCTCCAAAAACGTCCAGTGTGCATGAGGCCTTAAGGCACCTCATTCTACCATGCTTCCGTCACGGTCACACCTCGGTCTGGCTTTACCTTAGATCCTCTGAAAAACTGATACAGCCCTTTTATTATCTCTCTCTCACACCTGAGCCTGTTTTTTGGACTCCAGCCGCACACACGTTTCCTATGGATGGGTTTGTGTGAGCTTGACACAAAACTTGAAAGGGGCCTACCCCTCTAGATACAGGTCTTCCTGACCTTGTAGGCATCTTCTATGATCTACACCCCCTAGTGGACACACGAGGAGAATGCTGAGCCTGCCGAACTGATTTTAAATCTATGCATGCAGAATTTCTTCTTATACAGACAGAGACCTTACAAAAATGTATGTGCAATACTTTACATTACCCCTGAAGAAGAAGCGAATAGCTTCGAAACGCGTTGGGTTTTTGGTTGTGAATCATATTGCACGTCTCTGTGGCTGTACTGTATTGTATTTTCTGTCTGCTTATTTTCTATGTACATGTAATATTTTGCTGTTTTTAGACTCTTATGGTTGCTCAATAAAAACTTTGATATTTTTTCAAAAAAACCTTACTATCCATACTTGTCTCATACTAACCCAAGTGCCTTAAAAGTCCCAACCCCTTAGGGGAACCCCCTTCTTTTGCTGTATTTGCTTACCCGGGATGTGGTACTCCTTATAGGGGGCTCTGGCTGAGGATAACCTTTTGTCTTTATGGATGTTTATGGCTGTTTATGGATGTTTATGGATTTTTATGGATGTTCACAAGTTCGCAAGTTTACAAGACAAATGCCAAAAAGTTTTACCTCTTTAACATTCATGCCTAAGGATGAAAGGGTCTTCTTTACTTTTTTCTTCCTTTCGTTAATGGATTTGTTTTGTTCTTCAGATCTGTTAAGTGGAAAAAAACATGAAAAAAATATTTAAAAAAAGAATACAGTTAAAGTTTCTGTAGAGCCAAGACTTTTTCCTTCTGGGTAGTGCAGGAAGTCATTAAATTAGTGAGTGAATAAAAATCTCTCGAAAGTGGGAGGTTTAGGAGATATTCGCCCTGCATACAGCCGCTGACACCAGCAAGCACATTTCCTTGCCAGCTCCTTGCCAGAAAAGTGAACTCCCGCACGTATGCGCTGGAGTGACGTCATCGCGGCTCCAGCCACTCACAGCGCCGGAGACGCCGAACCCGGAAGAGATGCAGAGGGAACATGACAGCTTCCTTAGCCATGTCCGGGCAACCATGTGGGGGTTTCGTTCTAAGGTAAGTATTTCATAATGAGCTAGTATGCGATATCCATTGTCTTGCAGGGTTTTTTTTTTTTTTGTACTCAGTGGATACTACCGCTTTAACCCTAAACTGCGCACAGGGTTCCTTACTGTCAGAGTGGTAAGGATGTGGAATTCTCTTCCACAAGCAGTGGTATCAGCAGGAGCATCAATAGTTTCAAAAAACAATTAGATAGGCACTTTAAAGACCACAACATACAGGGGTATACAATGTACTATTGACATAAACACACACACATCATAGGTTAAACTGGATGGGCTGATGTCTTTTTTTCAACCTCACTAACTATGTAACCAGTAGAAAGCTGTAGAAGGGTTTTACAGCTTTTTTGCTGTTTTTTTTTAAGATTTTCAGCTTTTATCAGAGTTAGAGCATTTTTACAGCTGAAGAACTCCTTTAAAAACCCACTAGTGCTGAGTTTTTTAGAGCCAAAAAAAATGCCCCTGCCAAAAACTGCTGATAACACAGCTTGTGTGTGCATGGAGACATAGAAGAACATGCTGGGGAGACATAGGAGAATATGCTGGGGAGACATAGGAGAACATGCTGGGGAGACATAGGAGAACATGCTGGGGAGACATAGAAGAACATGCTGGGGAGACATAGGAGAACATGCTGGGGAGACATAGGAGAACATGCTGGGGAGACATAGGAGAACATGCCGGGGAGACATAGGAGAACATGCTGGGGAGACATAGGAGAACATGCAGGGGAGACATAGGAGGACATGCTGGGGAAACATAGGAGAACATGCTGGGGAGACATAGGAAAACATGCTGGGGAGACATAGGAAAACATGCTGGGGAGACATAGGAGAACATGCCGGGGAGACATAGGAGAACAGGCCGGGGAGACATAGGAGAACATGCTGGGGAGACATAGGAGAACATGCTGGGGAGACATAGGAGAACATGCCGGGGAGACATAGGAGAACATGCTGGGGAGACATAGGAGTACATGCTGGGGAGACATAGGAGAATATGCTGGGGAGACATAGGAGAACATGCTGGGGAGACATAGGAGAACACGCCGGGGAGACATAGGAGAACATGCTGGGAGACATAGGAGAACATGCTGGGGAGAACATGCTGGGGAGACATAGGAGAACATGCTGGGAAACATAGGAGAACATGCTGGGGAGACATAGGAGAACATGCTGGGGAGACACAGGAGAACATGCGGGGAGACACAGGAGAACATGCCGGGGAGACATAGGAGAACATGCCGGGGAGACATAGGAGTACATGCTGGGGAGACATAGGAGAACATGCTGGGGAGACATAGGAGAACATGCTGGGGAAACATAGGAGAGCATGCTGGGGAGACATAGGAGAACATGCTGGGGCAGACATAGGAGACCATGCTGGGAGAGACATAGGAGAACATGCTGGGGAGACATAGAAGAACATGCTGGGGAGACCTAGGAGAACATGCCGGGGAGACATAGGAGAAAATGCCGGGGAGACATAGGAGAACATGCTGGGGAGACATAGGAGAAAATGCCGGGGAGACATAGGAGAACATGCTGGGGAGACATAGGAGAACATGCCGGGGAGACATAGGAGAACATGCCGGGGAGACATAGGAGAACATGCTGGGGAGACATAGGAGAACATGCTGGGGAGACATAGGAGAACATGTCGGGGAGACATAGGAGAACATGCTGGGGAGACATAGGAGAACATGCTGGGGGAGTTTACTGACCGCAGGAAAAAAGATCTGATGCCAAAAACAGCCGCTGTAAAATTGTCCAGTGTGCATGAGGCCTTAACCACTTGCCGACCAGCCGCCATAGTTTTACGGCGGCAAGTCGGCTCTATTACATGGAACGATGTACCTGTACATCGCTTTTTGTAATAGACAGTACCCCGGAGACACGCACACGCGCTGAATGGCCAGAGGGGGGAGCCAACAAGAGGATCTTGTGGATGCGATGTCCGCCAGCCACCCGTGATCGCTCCCCATGGAGACAGAACGGCGGTCTTCCTATGTAAACAAGGCAGACCGCTGGGCTGCACAGCCGAGGGGGCGTGGTTCGTTAATGGTGCCGTGAGAGGCCAAGCAGTGAGGAGCTCTGCTTGGTGGAGGAGAGCGCCGTGCAGTGAGTGAGTCGGCTCTCCCCCCCCTCCCCCGCTAGGTGCAGAGCGGGGCCCCGAGGCTCACGGAGGAAGGTTATGGGGAAATCCAGGCTCGGAGAGCCATAAAGCAGCGGTGGAATCAGGCGGTCATACGCTGCATGTGCGGGACCCTGCCTCAGAGTGAGAGAGGTACAGCATAGGGTGAAAGACCGTGCGGGTCAGTGCGGGGCTGAGGGGCTGTGGAGGAGGAGAGCCGGGGTAGAGTGCCAGCTGGGACAGTAGATGCAGGGGTCGCTGGTCTCCCCTGTATATATGACTCAAGCAGCCAGCCCGGAGCAGAAACAAGCCCTAGAGAGAAGGACAGACATTACCTCATATTTTCTGAGACACACAGTGGCATCACGAAGCACTGGTGGGACCAAGGCATCACAGAAACACCAAACAAACTCAGGAATGGCAGTTCAGCAGAAAGGGCCTAAAGCTACAAACACTCAATCTACTGGGATCTCTTCTGGTTGGAAGAAACCCTTAGTAATGGATTTATTGCCGGAACAAAGAGCCCAAAGAGTTTCTGACTGTGCCGCAACAGCCCCAAATACCATCAACAGCGGAGTGGGGTGAGTTTGTAAAGCTGATCCCGACGAAACAGGACATCCAAGATATGGCTGCAGCAATCGTGAGTGACATTAAAATGGAAATATGTGGTTTAAAACAAAAAGTTGACCAAATTGAAGGCAGATTGGTGAATACAGAGTCAGTACAATGTGATTTTGAAGTCAGAATCTCTGAATTAGAAAGTTCACGAGCACAGCTGCAAAAACAAGTCACCTGGTTGCGGCTGCAGCAGGATGATGGCGAGAACCGCAGCCGGAGGAATAATATTCGACTGCGGGGCTTGCCGGAATCCGTAAAGGGCCCAGAGCTCAGAACCACGGTAGTGGGTATTTTGAATGGTGTGTTGGAGAGACCCCAAATGGAAAAAATGGAAATTGACAGAGTGCACAGGGTTAAAGTGCCCCAAAGGTCGGTAACAGAACTAATCCCAGATGTCCTGATTAGGATTCACCTGTTTTCACTTAAAGAAGACATAATGAGACAAGCATGGGCAAAAGGGCAGATTGAGTATGAAGGTTCTCAGCTGAAATTGTTGCCAGATCTTTCACGGGGGACCCTAAAGATGAGAGCCGCAATTAAACCCCTTTTAGAGGTCATAATAAAAGTGGGAGCAACCTATTTTTGGGGACACCCCTTCCATTTGAAAGTGGTGAAAGACAGAGAAACGTTCCTATTGAAATGGCCAGACCAGCTCCCCGGGCTCTTTACATTTTTGGGGTGCCCCCCGGTCCATGTGAGTGACTGGATAGATGTCCTAGGAAACTCTGTGAACTATTATATGAATTAACCCATATAATATGGGTGAAATTTGGAGTATATACAGTAGGTGTGGGAGCAAAACGGATGCTCAGGACAAGGAGTCATTAGTATAATGAACCTAAAAGTGTTGCACACAGGTTCCTGGCCTATTCCATGTTTATTTTTTTTCCCTTTCTTTATTTATTTTTCCGTTTTTTCCCATGCTTGTATTTTTTTTTTTGTTTTGTGCTTGGGGTTTTCCCTATCCCCTCCTCTCCGTCTCTTCCTGGGAGGGGGGAAAGTAAAGATGTGTGGAGGTCCCTGGTATCCCCACATCCGCCTCGAACATTTGCCTTGTCAAAATATGGGAGGTTTTTTTTTTTTTCTGCATTTTTTCTGTGTAATTTTTTATATGTCCTTACTATCTGAGTCACCCTCGTAGGGGAAAGGGGGGTTACTTTTAGTGTGATTTGTTTTATTTTTTTGTGCCTTTCTATTGGGGGATTTGTGGTGTTGTATGTTTTTGGATTTTTTGTTTCACAGGAAAGTATATATTTGTATTTGTAGAAATTAACTATAATTTCACAAGGTGTTTTTTTTTATATTTCAAATTTTGTTTTTGTTCGTGCCCCTGCCAGCCACGGAGGGCCGGAGCACGATCTTAAGGGTTAAGAGGGAAGGGGGCACTGAGGTAGAGGTAATTTGAGAGTGTTCCCTCACTTTGTGCGGGACACGCTTAAGACATAAAAAAGAAGATATGTGAGACTTAATAAATTTAAATCACTATTAGGGTGTATATAGAGGATATAGTGACTCAGGGAATAGTTAGGGTCAATAGCAACTAGAAGTGAGTAAGAGTGATCCTCCCAGGACTTAACTTAAGTCTTAAGGGTCAAGATGGAGTTGAGGGGAGGGTAAATGTTTTGCAGAAGGGGGGGTGAGGGGGCCCGGGGCCCTTAGGAGGGGAGATGGGGGGAGGGGGAGGGAAATCCATTGAGTGATAGGAGTAGAAGGCACAGGCAAGGGATCTCACCATATAGCAATCAAGTCCCCTCTATTTGCAACCTGGTTCGGGGTAGTTTGACTCCAATCCAGGGGTCCATATGGGCCTCGAGAGAATCGTTCCCCTAAGGTAGAGGGGTGACGTTTCGGCCGTATAGGGCCGCACCACCTCTTGTAAAAGGTAGGCTGGGAAAGTCAAACCTATAGTGTGTTCATTATCATTTTAGGGTCCATTGGATTGGGAGGCATAGGAGGGGGTCTCTGGGGTGGGGGGGGGGAGTAGGACATTGACATTATGTGAAGGGAGGCGATCGTCCGCCGAGTTAGAGCTCCTCTAGCTGGACACTTAAAATTTATAGTTTTACTGTCTATCAGTGATAAGATAGGGACTACATCCTTACCACTACGGTAGGGGTGAGAGGGAGTAGAGTCCATTTTTTGTTTAGCTCCAATTTTTGGAGCCCAGCCTTTTATTTTTTTTTTTCCTTCCCTCTTGTATTCTTGAAGGAGAGTGTCCAGGTACAGTGGCTTGCTCGCGGGGTGTTGGGAACCACGGCCCCCTCAGTAGATAGCGCCTGGTTGCGCTGGTTTAGATAACCATTAGAGGGGGTAGGGGTAGTGGGTATTAAATAGTATATACATACTTGTGTGGGTGAAGGTGGGGGTTTTTTTTTTTTTTTTTTGCATAGGTTATGTGGCCGTAGGGGGCAGGGGACCGTCCACAATGGCAGCTGGAGGTGGGGCGACCCAGGGAGGGGCAGCAGGTTGTAAGATTACGACCTATAATTTGAGGGGACTATCAACCCCACAGAAGCGTAGGAGACTTATGGGAGATTTAAAACGAGATGCTACACAAATAGCTTTCATTCAGGAGACCTGCTTCCGTAAAGATGCAGTACCAAAATTGTACAATAAAGACTTTCCATGGGTTTACCATGCTACATCCCCTATTGCTAAATCAAAGGGTGTGAGCATTTTAATATCAAGTACTATGAATTGGACCCTGAAAGAAGAATTGGCTGACCCAATGGGTAGGTTCGTGTTGGTGAAGGGGTGGATAGGACGGGTCGAGGTAACCCTCGTAAATGTCTATTTTCCCAACTATGAGCATGTAATGTTTTTACAGAAAGTGATTCCGGTTGTTTTGGAATTCCGGGAAGGGCACTTAGTGATGGGAGGTGACTTTAATTATGCCCCAGAACCTCTGTTGGATACCTCCAAAAGAAGCTCATATATGTCATTTGCTAAATTACGAAGGCTACAAAAAGAGATCTCCCTCCTGGGCCTTATCGACCCATGGAGGTTGACGCACCCAGGAGAGAGAAATTACACTTTCTATTCTCCAATCCACAAGGCATATAGTAGGATAGACAGAATCCTGGTTACCCAGGCAGACCTGCTGTTAGTGAAAGACTCAGATATCAGAGATTTTTCAATCTCTGACAATTTTCCGGTGTATGTGAGTATGGAATGGGAATCAAAAAATTGTAGTCCAAGATCATGGCGTATAAATGAGGCCCTATTACAATCTTTGGAAGCGGAGGGGAAGATAGATGAGGCGTTACATAACTATTTTTTAGAAAATACATCGGAGTCGCTCTCACCTTCCACGATTTGGGAAGCGCACAAGTGCGTGATAAGAGGGGTACTGATACAGTTGGGTGCACAGCGTAAAAGAGAGCGAGAGGCGAAAATTAAAGAATATCTAACTAAAATAGAACAGCTGAGTAGACAGCATAAGAGAACGCTTGTGGAAGCTCATTTGATCCCTCTCATGCGGGTAAGAGAGGAATTGAATCAGATACTCAGAGACAGCACGAAATATGTTATGGTTGAAAAGACATCTGTATGAATATGCAAATAAACCAGGGGCGATGCTGGCACGAGCATTGTGGGGCCCAAAAAGACGAACTCAAATTTTAAGTCTTAGAAATACAAAAGGTGGGGAGGTTCACACTTCCGCTGACATAGCAGAAGAGTTTTGCTCTTTCTATCGGTCACTATATAACCTACCGGAAATAGGGAGTAAGAAAAGTCCAGAAAATTGGAAGCAGATAGAGGAGTATTTACGAGACTCGGGCATGCGTACACTTTCAGAAGACCAAGTACTGACTTTGGAAGGTGAGATATCGGGGGAAGAGCTGGCCGCTGCGATTTCACAGACCAAGGCACATAAGGCACCTGGCCCAGATGGCTTTACTTTAAGTTATTGCAAGAAATTTGGGGAGCGTTTAAAGAACCCCCTACTATTACATTTCAATGAAGTGGGAAGAAGAGCGGAGTTCCCGTTGGATTCTCTACGGGCGCATATTACCCTAATACTTAAAGAAGAGAAGGACCCCTTGTGTTGTGGCAGCTATCGCCCGATATCCTTGATAAATGTAGACGCGAAACTATACGCAAGAATATTAGCAAATCGGCTCTTACCATATATGGCAGAATTGGTCCATTTTGACCAAGTGGGCTTTATTCCTACCCGGGAGGCCCGGGATAATACAATCCGAGCCATAGATTTAATACATCGGGCACGTACACTACGGAAGAAGATGGTTCTCTTTGCAGCAGATGCGGAAAAGGCCTTTGACAGGGTGGCGTGGGATTGTATCCGGGCCACCCTATCATACATAGGCCTGGGACCACAAATGCTGCAATTTATACTGGCACTTTATACGGTCCCTAGGGCTGCGGTTAGGGTAAATGAATGGAGGTCGAGTTACTTCCCTATCTCTAATGGCACACGGCAGGGGTGCCCTTTATCCCCGCTTATATTCGTGTTGTGTCTGGAGCCCCTATTGTGCAGAATTCGGAGTTCTCCGGATATAGCGGGAATCCAAAGCGGGGGGGGGGGGGGAACAACACAAGGTGGCCGCGTTTGCGGATGACCTGCTGTTTTTTGCTACTAACCCTTCTCTTTCATTACCAAATATTCTAGACGCCCTGAAAACATACAGTGGGTTCTCTAATTATAAAATTAATGTAACTAAATCAGCGGCACTCAACATATCGTTATCTGACCAAGAAGAGAGAGCACTTCGAACAGTGTTCACGTTTCAATGGGCCTCAGATACGCTGAAATACTTAGGGATACAACTAACGGCAGATCCCGCGGATCTCTATAGAAAGAATTACCTTCCGCTAGTAGGAAAGATTAAAGCAGATCTGAGAATATGGCAGCTGTTGGCAGTGACGTGGTTTGGGCGCTGTAGCGTTATTAAAATGAATGTGTTACCCCGTATTTTGTATTTAATGCAGACAAGTCCAATAGCAGTTCCAAAAGAATTCTTTCAATCAATCAAGGGCATACTCCGCGCCTATATTTGGGCAAACAAATCCCCGAGAATTAAGATGCAGACGTTGGCTTTACCCAAAGTAAGAGGTGGGATTGGATTACCAGATATCCTGAGATATTACAGGGCGGTTCATATAGTAAGGGTGGTAGACTGGCACTGCAATAAACTTACCAAACGATGGGTGGATTTAGAGAATGAGGAAACAGGTCAGCTAACCCCCCCAGCCCCATGGTCGGTGTTCGAATCTAAAGACGCTATTTTCAAACATCCTACAGTGGGAGCGACTATAAAAGAAACTTAGAGAATTCAGTCGCATTGGAGGGTAGCCCTGGGTATATCTCCGATGACACCGATCTTGGGGAACCCGGATTTTCCCCCGGGGTGTATAAATGCCAGACTCCGTAGGTGGGCTCAGAATGGTAAAAGGCGCCTAGGTGATATATGGCAAAATGGGCCTATGCCCTCCCTAGAAGAACTTAGGACAGGTGCAGGAGAATCGCTAAATTATTTCAGCCTTTATCAGTTGTATAACTATATTAAATCAGTTCGGCAGAAAGGGTATGCACCACGAGATCTAACGGATCTGGAAAATATGTGTAGAACAGGTAACACGACGGGCCATCTGATCTCAAGGTTCTATACACAATTGTCAGAAGATGAGGGAGACCAACAATTGTCATTTATCCAAAAATGGGAGCAGGAGCTAAATACCGTGTGGTCAAAAGAGCAGATAAATAAGATCCTGAGATTAGTTCACCAATCGTCACTAGATTGTAAGATCCAAGAGACAGGGTATAAAATTCTAACCAGATGGTATAGATTCCCATCACTATTACACAGAATAAAAGAGGCGGTCTCAGGAAAATGCTGGCGGTGTGGATTGGAGGATGGAAATATGGTGCATATTTTTTGGGGATGTAAAAGAGTGCGGCCATTTTGGAATAAGATAGCAGTGGCTATAAAATATATCGCCAACGTGGATATACCTAGCCGCTTGCCGACCGCCGCAAGTAGATTTACTGCGGCGGTCAGCCCCGGCCAGGCAGAGTGACGTTAATTAACGTCACTAGCCTGGGAGGGTCTGGGGAGCGAGCGCGCTCCCGCGCGGTCACGAACCCCCCCGCGCGTGTGACTGGCGGACCCGATGTCCGCCGGTCACTCAGCGATCGTCGGGGGAGAGGGAGAATGTCAGGCAGCTTGTGTAAACAAGCCACCTGTCATTCTCCTCAGTGTAAAAACACTGATCAGACGGATCTACTATGTAGATCCGTTGATCAGTGTCCTTACACCTCAAGCCACAGCCAATCACAGTAGAAAGCACGTCCCTAGGGACACACATAGCCCCGCCCTTTAAAAAAAGGTTAACCCCTTCACTACCAGTGTATTTTTACAGTAACAGTGCATATGTATAGCACTGATTACTGTAGAAATGTCACTGGTAACCCCAAAAGTGTCAAAAATGTCAGTCAAGGGTCCGATCTGTCCGCCGCAATGTCGCAGTACCGCAAAAAAAAAATCGCAGATCGCCGCCATTACGCGTTAAAAAAAAAACAACAAAAATGACAAAAATCTTTCCCTTTGTTAGTAAACGCGATAACTTTTGCGCAAACCAATCAAAATACGCTTTTTGCGATTTTTTTTTTACCAAACATAGGTAGGATAAAACAAATTGGCCGAAAATGTTAAAAAATTTTGATTTTTACATTTTTTTTTTGGGGAATTTCATATAAAAAAATGTGAAAAATATTGTTATTTTTGCAAAATTTACGCTCTTTTTTTGTTTATAGCGCAAAAAGTAAAAAGCGCACAGGTGATCAAATACCACCAAAAGAAAGCTCTGTTTGTGGGAAAAAAAGGACGTCAAATTCGTTTAGGTACAGCGTCGCACGACCGCGCAATTGTCCGTTAAATTCACGCAGTGCCGAATCGCAAAATACCCCCTGGTCGTTTAGCAGCCAAATCCTCCGGGGCTTAAGTGGCTAGAGGACCCCGCGTTGTGCTTGCTGCATTTGACAGGAAGCTCAGTGCGGAGCTACAGGAAGTCCCTGACTCTGTGTCTGTTGAATGCAGCAAGGGCATGCATACCGATTTTCTGGAAACAGACAGTGATTCCAACTTACGAGTTGTGGTGTGGGAAGGTCAACGAGATTTTTAAGATGGAAGAACTGTCCGCCATATTGGGAAATTCAGAGGATCAAGTTAAGTTGAGGTGGAGACCCTGGGTGCAATACTTGGAAGCCAATTCTTCTTAAAGGGAGTTTAAGAGAGGGTCACCCTGGGCGGAGCCTGGTCCAGGCTGCGGGGGGACGGTCCCCATGCCCCTCCTAGTGTACAGTAATATAGTATGGAACATATCCTCATACGGACTAATGTTGGGAATGAGTGCATAAATAATAACCTTCCTTTTTTTTTGTGTTCTGTGTTTTTTGGTTCAATTGGGGGGAGGAGGGAGGGGGAGGTAAGGGGGGGGGGGTTCGGTCTGATTATGATAATGTTTGTTTGAAATGTATGTATATATAAAAAATCACCAATAAAGATATAAATTAAAAAAAAAAAAAGGCAGACCGCTGTTCTGTCAGGGATGAACACGGGGATACTGTGTTCCTCCTATTTAGGAAGACAGATCTCTATGTTCATCTGGTGAGTCCATCCCCCACACAGTTAGAAAGTACTCCCTAGAGAGCACATTTAACCCTTTGCTCACCCCTGGTGTTAACCTCTTCCTTGCCAGTGTCATTATTACAGTGACTGTGCATATTTTTAGCACTGATTACTGTAGAAATGTCACTGGTCCCCCCCACAAGTGTCAAAAATGTCAGTCAAGGGTCCGATCTGTCCGCCGCAATGTCGCAGTCCCGCTAAAAATCGCAGATCGCCACCATTACTAGTAAAAAAATAAATAAACAAATAATAATGACATAAATCTTTCCCCTAGTTTGTAGACGCGATAACTTTTGCGCAAACCAATCAATATACGCTTATTGGGATTTTGTTATTAAATTTTTTTTATTGGGAATGTTTTAAAGCAGAAAGTAAAAAATATTGTTTTTTTTTTTTTAGAATTGTCGCTCTTTTTTTTTTTTTTTAGTGCAAAAAATAAAAATCGCACAGGTGACCAAATACCACCAAAAGAAAGGACAATTTTATTTGGGTACAGCGTCGCACGACCGCGCAATTGTCAGTTAACCACTTTAGGACCGGAGGATTTTCCTGCTTTACGTCCAGGCCACTTTTTGCAACTCGGCACTGTGCGACTTTAATTTTCAATTGCGCGGTCATGCAACTCCATACCCAAACGAAATTTACGTCCTTTTTTCCCCACAAACAGAGCTTTCTTTTGGTGGTATTTGATCACCTGTGCGATTTTCATTTTTTGCGATAATAATTAAAAAAAGCGACAATTTTGAAAAAATAACAATATTTTTCTACTTTGACAGTTAAAAAATATCATTTGTCATACATTTAGGTCAAAATGTATTTAGCTCCATGTCTTTGACAAAAAAATTCTCAATGAGCGTATTTTTAACCGCTTTAAGACCAGAAGATTTTACCCCATTCCTGACCAGGCCATATTTTGCGATTCGGCACTGCGTTACTTTTTAACGGACAATTGCGCAGTCGTGCAACGCTGTACCGAAATTAAATTTATGTCCTTTTTTTCCCCATAAATAGAACTTTCCTTTGGTGGTATTTGATCACCTGTGCGATTTTTACTTTTTGCGATATAAACAAAAAAAGAGCAACAATTTTGAAAAAATAACAATATTTTTCACATTTTTATATAAAATTCCCCCCCCCCCCCCCCAAAAAAAAAGTAAAAATCCAAATTTTTTAACATTTTAGGCCAATTTGTTTTCTGCTACATATTTTTGGTAAAAAAAATCGCAATAAGCGTATTTTGATTGGTTTGCGCAAAAGTTATCGCAGCTACTAACTACGGGAAATTTATGTCACTTTTATTGTTTATTTTTTAACTAGTAATGGCGGCGATCTGCAATTTTTTAGTGGAACTGCGACATTGCGGCGGACAGATCGGACCCCTAACTGACATTTTTTACACTTTTGGGGGTACCAGTGACATTACTACAGTAATCAGTGCTATAAATATGCACTGTTACTGTAAAAATGACACTGGCAGGGAAGGGGTTAACTTTATTGGAGGGGGAGGGGTTAATGTATGCCTGGTGCTTACTGACGTGTGTGGGGGGAGGGGACTGTGTGACACAAGGACAGATCGCAGGTTGAGCTATGCTGAATCCTGTAATCTGTCCCTGCCTGTCACAGAGGAGATCCGCCCGCTTTGTTTACACAAGCGGGCGGATCTCAACACTCGATCCCCGACGATCGGGGAAGAGCGGCGGTGATCACCGACTCTCCTCCCCTGGCCCGACTCCCGCTGTGACTGAATACAGCGGGAGCGAGCCCCCGGCGGCGCGCGCGCCGCCCACAAGGGGAGGAGTCCAGCGACGTAGGTCTACGTCACTGGACGATATTGAGCCACTTTGCCGTAGTGCGGTCAACGTGACCGGTCGGCAAGTGGTTAAAGAAGCGCAGTCTCGCATTGCAAAAAATGGCCTGGTCATTAAGGGAGTAGAACCTTCCAGTCCAGAAGTGGTTAAAGATAACAATGTATATATGTGTGCTTTATAATTATTATTTTTTTCCAACAAATTATTTAAAATAGAAACATGGAACATAAGATGAAACTGTTAAATAGTGCTTATACAGGATGAAATTAATGGGTTAAGTAGTAAAATAAGAGTATGCCCTAGTTAATTAAGAGTTAACTCCCTGTGCACACAATAAACATTCCTGTCTGGCTCACATGTCTGCCTGGCTGGGATCTCAGGAGATAAGACTGCTACTGTGTTACTTTTGTTTTGGTTTACACGTGTTAATCTGAATGCTCACTGTGATTGGCTGTCAGAGAGATCATTCAATGAGGAAGGCATCTGACTGGCTGCCCGGGAGCTCATCTTTCTACAGACTCCAAGTCTCATGGGGCTGTGCTTGGAAGGGAGAGGGGGGGATAAGAAACTGCACTGCAGGGGGGCCACTGGTTAAAATGTCAGGACAAAAGAAATACCCCCCAAATGACCCCTTTTTGGAAAGTAGACAGTCTGAGACATTTAGTAAGAGTCATGACAAGTTTTTGAAGTTGTAATTTTTTGTCACAATTTTTTTTAACAAAGAAATTAAATAAAAAATGTTTTTACTATTTTTTTTTTTTTTTTACATACTGTCACCAGTGCAGTACAGGCATACCCCGCTTTAAGTACACTCACTTTAAGTACACTCACTTTAAGTACACTCGCGAGTAAGGACACAGCTTGTTCAGCTTGGCATGACACTACTCCTGGTTTTTAACATTGGCGTCTATAGGAAGTCTTGGTCATCTTGACATGGCACTGCTCCCAAACCATAAGTGACAGGGATACCAAACTTAGGGAGCACTAAGAGGGGACCCAGGACTACAACATATCCTGTTTGTGGCCGGCCAGCTTGCCTAGGTAATCTACTATGTCATAGTCCTGGATCCCCTTAACATGCTCCCCAAGCTTGGTGTCCTTGTCACATGGTTTGGGAGCAATGCCATGTCAAGCTGACCAAGATTTCCTATGGAGCTAGTGTATTTACATGCATTGGGAAATGAAAAAAAGGTATTGCTTCACTTTAAGTACATTTTCGTTTTACATTCATGCTCTGGTCCCATTGTGTACTTAAAAGTGGGGTATGCCTGTACAATGTCATAATATGATTGGTGTGGTGGTGAGTATGTAAAACAAATAAATAAATCATCAAATAATTGTTTATTCAATTTTTTTAAACATTTGTTTACTTTTTTTTTTTTTTTTTTTTTTACATCTAGTCACCCTACCATAATAGGCTGTACCCTCCAGGTACCACTACTCTGATCTCACCCCCCATAATACCTCCCACCCTGATCACACCCTCCAGGTACCACTACTCTGATCTCACTCCCCATAATACCTCCCACCCTGATCACACCCTCCAGGTACCACTACTCTGATCTCACCCTCCATAATACCTCCCACCCTGATCATACCCTCCAGGTACCACTACTCTGATCTCACTCCCCATAATACCTCCCACCCTGATCACACCCTCCAGGTACCACTACTCTGATCTCACCCTCCATAATACCCCCCACCCTGATCATACCCTCCAGGTACCACTACTCTGATCTCACTCCCCATAATACCTCCCACCCTGATCACACCCTCCAGGTACCACTACTCTGATCTCACCCCCCATAATACCCCCCACCCTGATCACACCCTCCAGGTACCACTACTCTGATCTCACCCCCCCATAATACCCCCCACCCTGATCACACTCTCCAGATACCACTACTCTGATCTCACCCCCCATAATACCTCCCACACTGATCACACCCTCCAGATACCACTACTCTGATCTCACCCCCCCATAATACCTCCCACCCTGATCACACCCTCCAGATACCACTACTCTGATCTCACCTCCCATAATACCCCCCACCCTGATCACACTCTCCAGATACCACTACTCTGATCTCACCCCCCCCCATAATACCTCCCACCCTGATCACACCCTCCAGGTACCACTACTCTGATCTCACCCCCCATAATACCCCCCACCCTGATCACACCCTCCAGGTACCACTACTCTGATCTCACCCCCCATAATACCTCCCACCCTGATCACACCCTCCAGGTACCACTACTCTGATCTCACCCCCCATAATACCTCCCACCCTGATCACACCCTCCAGGTACCACTACTCTGATCCCACCCTCCATAATACCCCCCACCCTGATCACACCCTCCAGGTACCACTACTCTGATCTCACCCCCCCATAATACCTCCCACCCTGATCACACCCTCCAGGTACCACTACTCTGATCTCACTCCCCATAATACCTCCCACCCTGATCACACCCTCCAGGTACCACTACTCTGATCTCACCCTCCATAATACCCCCCACCCTGATCACACCCTCCAGGTACCACTACTCTGATCTCACCCCCCCATAATACCTCCCACCCTGATCACACCCTCCAGGTACCACTACTCTGATCTCACCCTCCATAATACCCCCCACCCTGATCACACCCTCCAGGTACCACTATTTTGATCTCACCCCCCCATAATACCTCCCACCCTGATCACACCCTCCAGGTACCACTACTCTGATCTCACTCCCCATAATACCTCCCACCCTGATCACACCCTCCAGGTACCACTACTCTGATCTCACCCCCCATAATACCTCCCACCCTGATCACACCCTCTAGGTACCACCACTCTGATCTCACCCCCCATAATACCTCCCACCCTGATCACACCCTCCAGATACCACTACTCTGATCTCACCCCCCATAATACCTCCCACCCTGATCACACCCTCCAGGTACCACTACTCTGATCTCACCCCCCCATAATACCTCCCACCCTGATCACACCCTCCAGGTACCACTACTCTGATCTCACCCCCCCCATAATACCTCCCACCCTGATCACACCCTCCAGGTACCACTACTCTGATCTCACCCCCCCATAATACCTCCCACCCCGATCACACCCTCCAGGTACCACTACTCTGATCTCACCCCCCCATAATACCTCCCACCCTGATCACACCCTCCAGGTACCACTACTCTGATCTCACCCTCCATAATACCCCCCACCCTGATCACACCCTCCAGGTACCACTACTCTGATCTCACCCCCCCATAATACCTCCCACCCTGATCACACCCTCCAGGTACCACTACTCTGATCTCACTCCCCATAATACCTCCCACCCTGATCACACCCTCCAGGTACCACTACTCTGATCTCACCCCCCATAATACCTCCCACCCTGATCACACCCTCTAGGTACCACTACTCTGATCTCACCCCCCATAATACCTCCCACCCTGATAACACCCTCCAGATACCACTACTCTGATCTCACCCCCCATAATACCTCCCACCCTGATCACACCCTCCAGGTACCACTACTCTGATCTCACCCCCCCATAATACCTCCCACCCTGATCACACCCTCCAGGTACCACTACTCTGATCTCACCCCCCCCCCCATAATACCTCCCACCCTGATCACACCCTCCAGGTACCACTACTCTGATCTCACCCCCCCATAATACCTCCCACCCTGATCACACCCTCCAGGTACTACTACTCTGATCTCACCCCCCATAATACCTCCCACCCTGATCACACCCTCCAGGTACCACTATTCTGATCTCACCCCCCCATAATACCTCCCACCCTGATCACACCCTCCAGATACCACTACTCTGATCTCACCCCCCATAATACCTCCCACCCTGATCACACCCTCCAGGTACCACTACTCTGATCTCACCCCCCATAATACCTCCCACCCTGATCACACCCTCCAGGTACCACTACTCTGATCTAAACCCCCCATAATACCTCCCACCCTGATCACACCCTCCAGATACCACTACTCTGATCTCACCCCCATAATACCTCCCATCCTGATCACACCCTCCAGGTACCACTACTCTGATCTCACCCCCCCCCCCCCCATAATACCTCCCACCCTGATCACACCCTCCAGGTACCATTACTCTGATCTCACCCCCCCCATAATACCTCCCACCCTGATCACACCCTCCAGGTACCACTACTCTGATCTCACCCCCTGTTAGGATTGAGTTCCCCTGCTGGTGACACTGTGTTGCCCTGGACTGAATGCTGCACTTCCATTGTCCGCCAGCAGGTGTCTCCCAGAAGCAAGCAGGCTTCTATGATCACCCAAACTGTGTTCAGCTGCCAGGTGGCTATTTAAGGCTGCTCCTCCCTTTCCCAGGTGCGTCACTATTTTGAATGCCTCCTTGCTGCCTGAACCAGTTGTCTGTGATCCTGATCTATCCTGTACCCCTTGCTCCTGCTCTCTGCCTTGTATCCAGTCTAGTTTGCCCTCTTCCTTGCTACCCTGCTCCCCTTGTCCTGTATGGTGTATATATTTGTAGATAGTTGGTTCTTTAGTTATTGTGTCTTTGGGGTTGGTTTTTGTTTACTGGTATTTGCTTTGTTCACTGTTGCTGTGTGTGTTTGTTTTGTGGTTCACTATAATAAATTTTACTTTAAGGCTATCTATATTGTTTTGGTGTGTAGCTACATGTGTCTGGTCTCCCTAGTTGCTGCTGAACCCTTACATAATAGTGACGCCCACTACGACCAGATCAGCTACACTTTGGAGCTGGAAGCCAGTTGCTTTTGACTTCATTTTCCTGTTGTCAAGATGCTTAGAGTGCAGGTTATTAGTCGTGTGCATGCAGCAGAAGATAAAGATTTTTGTCGTTCATTGTTGCAGGCGCTGAGTCTCACTGAGGAGGAACTGTTGGAAAACATTCTGACAGCGCATGCCTTAGCTGTTGAGGGCAGATTCTCCCTTAGACAAGTTCAGCCTTTAATTCACGTCTGTGCTGAACTAGTATTTCAGTCGATCTCTCAGGGCCAGGATGTTTTCACTCCTCCATTTACTATGTTCCAGGCTGGATTTTTGGGATGGTTGCTGAAATATTGTGCAGGTTCTTTCTTCCAGCAGTATTCAGCCTATTCACACCAGGTGTTGTTAGATTGCATTGCTGCTGTGCAGTCTTTAATGGAGCAAAGGCAACTAGGGAAAGACAAACTGACTTTAGTTTACCCTCTGCTACAAGCCTGGTCAGAGATACTATCCCATGTTCTAGAGGAGCCACATAAAGTTATATCTATTGAAATAAATCAGGAATCTATTCCTCTGTTACCCTTAGCAACCACAGCTGCTACTGAGTGTTCTTTACCACCTGTAGATCAGTACCCTGCCACCAGTAACCAGTCTTCCTCAGTATGTAATCCATTGGAGGCTCCCCCTGCAATACTGTTACCCATAGCAACATCTCAGGCCTCTTCCTGTACTTCTGCTGCTCTTCACTCTATTCTTCCCAGTACTGTTACTACATTTCCATCAGCAGTACACTCTGGTCAGCATAATGCAAATGCTCACAGGACTCCAGTATGTAAGCCTAAAGATGAACAGAACTTTTTTCCTGCTCTTACAACTCTGCCACCCTCCATGCTGCTGACTGCTGATGAGATCCAGCCACCCTCCATGCTGCTGACTGCTGATGAGATCCAGCCGTCCTCCATGCTGCTGACTGCTGATGAGATCCAGCCGTCCTCCATGCTGCTGACTGCTGATGAGATCCAGCCGTCCTCCATGCTGCTGACTGCTGATGAGATCCAGCCGTCCTCCATGCTGCTGACTGCTGATGAGATCCAGTCCTCCTCCATGCTGCCATCTGCTGATGAGATCCAGTCCTCCTCCATGCTGCCATCTGCTGATGAGATCCAGTCCTCCTCCATGCTGCCGCCTGCTGATGAGATCCGGTCCTCCTCCATGCTGCCGCCTGCTGATGAGATCCGGTCCTCCTCCATGCTGCCGCCTGCTGATGAGATCCGGTCCTCCTCCATGCTGCCGCCTGCTGATGAGATCCGGTCCTCCTCCATGCTGCCGCCTGCTGATGAGATCCGGACCTCCTCCATGCTGCCGCCTGCTGATGAGATCCGGACCTCCTCCATGCTGCCGCCTGCTGATGGGATCCAGTCCTCCTCCATGCTGCCGCCTACTGATGGGATCCAGTCCTCCTCCATGCTGCCGCCTACTGATGGGATCCAGTCCTCCTCCATGCTGCCGCCTGCTGATGGGATCCAGCCATCCTCCATGCTGCTGACTGCTGATGGTGTCCACACCTCCATGCTGCCGCCTGCTGGTGAGATCCAGTGCTCCTCCATGCTGCCGCCTGCTGACGAGATCCAGCCATCCTCCATGCTGCAGCCTGCCGATGGTGTCCAGACCTCCTCCATGCTGCCGCCTGCCGATAGGGACCTGCCGTTTGTTGCCAAACCTGCCACGTGTGACTTGCCGGCCGCTGTCCCGCCGGACTCTGCTGATACCGGGGCCGCTGTCCCGCCGGACTCTGCTGATACCGGGGCCGTTGTCCCGCCGGACTCTGCTGATACCGGGGCCGTTGTCCCGCCGGACTCTGCTGATACCGGGGCCGTTGTCCCGCCGGACTCTGCTGATACCGGGGCCGCTGTCCCGCCGGACTCTGCTGATACCGGGGCCGCTGTCCCGCCGGACTCTGCTGATACCGGGGCCGCTGTCCCGCCGGACTCTGCTGATACCGGGGCCGCTGTCCCGCCGGACTCTGCTGATACCGGGGCCGCTGTCCCGCCGGACTCTGTCAATTCACCCCTTGCTGTTAAACTGGACTCTGTTGACCGGGTTAAGCTCCCACTTGCTAATATGTCTGAGGCTCCTGAACTTCCAGCGTTATGTGGCCCAAATGGGTTTTCTGTGTGGGTTAAGATCCCTACTGTTGCTCGTTCTGTGTTCTTTTCGCAGCCAGCTGATCCTGTTATGCTAAGGCCAGGATGTCCAGATATCCACTCTGAACATGAGAACTGCATCTGCTGTTACGGCCCCAGTAGTAGAGGTCCTATGGGAAAAGGCAGTGTTCCATATGAACTTTGTCCTGACCCAGGGGTTATCTCTGCAATCCCTGGTGCATCTAGGGACCCGAGTGGGGTAACCTATGCCCTGGGTAGACCTGAGTGGCAGTTAAAATACAGAGCAGTCTCTAACAGTGTGAGAAGAGGTCCAGTTGTGATGGGACACCCTTGTGTCAGGGTACCTGCATGGACCAGGGACTTGGGCATTAAGCATTCGGGTAGCTTTCAGTGTCTCAACATTGGGACACAGGCTGCTTATAAGAATGGTAAGCCTTCGGTGTTGCGACTTCTTAGGGATCTGACCAGCAGGAAACCCAGCCAGTTTTGGGACCCCGGCGGTGTGGTTCTCAGCCAGCCTTCAGACCTTGGCAGTGGGGTACCCAGTCAGCTTGCAGACCCCAGTGGTGGAGCCTTATGGAGCGTCCGGAGGCCGCTCCTTAAGGGGGGGAATATGTTAGGATTGAGTTCCCCTGCTGGTGACACTGTGTTGCCCTGGACTGAATGCTGCACTTCCATTGTCCGCCAGCAGGTGTCTCCCAGAAGCAAGCAGGCTTCTATGATCACCCAAACTGTGTTCAGCTGCCAGGTGGCTATTTAAGGCTGCTCCTCCCTTTCCCAGGCGCGTCACTATTTTGAATGCCTCCTTGCTGCCTGAACCAGTTGTCTGTGATCCTGATCTATCCTGTACCCCTTGCTCCTGCTCTCTGCCTTGTATCCAGTCATCCAGTCTAGTTTGCCCTCTTCCTTGCTACCCTGCTCCCCTTGTCCTGTATGGTGTATATATTTGTAGATAGTTGGTTCTTTAGTTATTGTGTCTTTGGGGTTGGTTTTTGTTTACTGGTATTTGCTTTGTTCACTGTTGCTGTGTATGTTTGTTTTGTGGTTCACTATAATAAATTTTACTTTAAGGCTATCTATATTGTTTTGGTGTGTAGCTACATGTGTCTGGTCTCCCCTGCTGCTGAACCCTTACACCCCCCATAATACCTCCCACCCTGATCACACCCTCCAGGTACCACTACTCTGATCTCACCCCCCATAATACCTCCCACCCTGATCACACCCTCCAGGTACCACTACTCTGATCTCACCCCCCCCCCCCATAATACATCCCACCCTGATCACACCCTCCAGGTACCACTACTCTGATCTCACCCCCCATAATACCTCCCACCCTGATCACACCCTCCAGGTACCACTACTCTGATCTCACCCCCCATAATACCTCCCACCCTGATCACACCCTCCAGGTACCACTACTCTGATCTCACCCCCCATAATACCTCCCACCCTGATCACACCCTCCAGGTACCACTACTCTGATCTAAACCCCCCATAATACCTCCCACCCTGATCACACCCTCCAGATACCACTACTCTGATCTCACCCCCATAATACCTCCCACCCTGATCACACCCTCCAGGTACCACTACTCTGATCTCACCCCCCCCCCCCATAATACATCCCACCCTGATCACACCCTCCAGGTACCACTACTCTGATCTCACCCCCCATAATACCTCCCACCCTGATCACACCCTCCAGGTACCACTACTCTGATCTCACCCCCCCCATAATACCTCCCACCCTGATCACACCCTCCAGGTACCACTACTCTGATCTAAACCCCCCATAATACCTCCCACCCTGATCACACCCTCCAGGTACCACTACTCTGATCTCACCCCCCCCATAATACCTCCCACCCTGATCACACCCTCCAGATACCACTACTCTGATCTCACCCCCCATAATACCTCCCACCCTGATCACACTCTCCAGGTACCACTACTCTGATCTCACCCCCCCCCCATAATACCTCCCACCCTGATCACACCCTCCAGGTACTACTACTCTGATCTCACCCCCCATAATACCTCCCACCCTGTTCACACCCTCCAGGTACCACTACTCTGATCTCACCCCCCATAATACCTCCCACCCTGATCACACCCTCCAGGTACTACTACTCTGATCTCACCCCCCATAATACCTCCCACCCTGATCACACCCTCCAGGTACCACTACTCTGATCTCACCCCCCCATAATACCTCCCACCCTGATCACACCCTCCAGGTACCACTACTCTGATCTCACCCCCCATAATACATCCCACCCTGATCACACCCTCCAGGTAACACTACTCTGATCTCACCCCCATAATACCTCCCACCCTGATCACACCCTCCAGGTACCACTACTCTGATCTCACCTCCCATAATACCTCCCACCCTGATCGCACCCTCCAGGTACCACTACTCTGATCTCACCCCCCATAATACCTCCTACCCTGATCACACCCTCCAGATACCACTACTCTGATCTCACCCCCCATAATACCTCCCACCCTGATCACACCCTCCAGGTACCACTACTCTGATCTCACCCCCCATAATACCTCCCACCCTGATCACACCCTCCAGGTACTACTACTCTGATCTCACCCCCCATAATACCTCCCACCCTGTTCACACCCTCCAGGTACCACTACTCTGATCTCACCCCCCATAATACCTCCCACCCTGATCACACCCTCCAGGTACTACTACTCTGATCTCACCCCCCATAATACCTCCCACCCTGATCACACCCTCCAGGTACCACTACTCTGATCTCACCCCCCATAATACCTCCTACCCTGATCACACCCTCCAGGTACCACTACTCTGATCTCACCCCCATAATACCTCCCACCCTGATCACACCCTCCAGGTACCACTACTCTGATCTCACCCCCCATAATACCTCCCACCCTGATCACACCCTCCAGGTACCACTACTCTGATCTCACCTCCCATAATACCCCCCACTTTGGTCACACTCTCCAGATACCCCCCACTCTGATCACACACCCCCAGATATCCCCTACCCTGATCACGCCCCCTATACACCCACTCTGATCACACCCCTAGATACCCCCACCTTGATCACACCTCCAGATGCCTCTTCCCACTCTGATCACACCCCTAGATACCCCCCTACTGTGATCACACCCCCAGATACATCTTCCCACTCTAATCACACCCCCAGATACCCCCCCCCCACACTCTGATCCCAACCCTAGCTTCCCTCTACTCTGATCCCACTCCACAGATACCTCTCCACCCTGATCTCCCTCTCTCATATCCCCACTCTGATCACACTCTCCAGATTCCCCCCACTCTGATCACACACCCCCAGATACCCCCACCCTGATTACACCCCCCCCCCGATATCCCAACTCTGATCACACCCCTAGATACCCCCACCCTGATCACACCCCCAGATACCTCTTCCCACTTTGATCACACCCCCAGATACCCCCACCCTGATCACATGCCCAGATTTCTCTCCCCACTCTGATCACACCCCTGAACCCCCCTCTGATTACACCCCAAACCCCCCCCCCCCAGATTCCTCCACTCTGATGACACCTGCAGATTTCCTCCACTCTGAACACACCCCCAGATCCCCCACCAGATCCCTTCACTCTGACCACACCCCTAGATCCCCCCATCCCTCCACTCTGATCACAACCCCCGGATACCCCCTACCCTGCACCTCACTGGTCCTGCTTCACCAGGGACAGAAGGGCAGAAGAATATCTCCTGCAGGATTTCCAGTAGCAGCGGTAGCTGCAACAACCAGTAGGGAGCCTCCTCCAACCTGACCTCCTCCTCCACCGGCACCCCTTGCACCCCCCCCCCCCCAAAGCGTGTCACTCACTCCCTGCTTTCTCAGTGACAGCAGCTAAATTAGCATGTAAACTGAGGCACCCCTCTAAATGTTGCACCCAAGGTGGCCACACTGGCTGCCCCCCCCCCCAACTACGTTACTTCCAAACTGCAGAGACGCTATCTCTATAGGTCTACAAAGGAACAGCAAAAATAAGCCACACACTCTATAATAATATACAAAAAGTAAAATGACTTTACTTACTTGTCTACAACGTCCAATTGTTCCTGTGAGGACACAAAAGACACATTGTGAGGTTAAGAAGTAATCTGGTGATACAAATCAAATGACATAAAAAAAAATATATATATATATATATATATTTTTTTTTTTTTTTTTTCCAGGAAACAATGAAAAGTTCTTGTGACCCCCGAGGGGATGTTTTGTAGTTTGAGGCCCAAAGACATTGGATTTTGTCCCACTAATTTTATCTCCACAAGTCAATGGGAATTCTAAAGCAGTTAGCAGGAGCTTCATGTAAGGGAACTCAGAATAATCTTGAAAGCAAGGGAACGATGAACCTGAAAGTACGCTGAGTCCGTTTACACAAGCCCCTCCCCCACTGACCACCCAGAGCAGCCATTAACTTTAAAATTACTCTTCCAGTATTCTTGTGATCAGTAGAAGTTATTCAGGCAACTTTAAAGCCATCCAGTCACTTCTACTGACAACAAGGATGGCAAGGATTCAAAATTCAGTGCAATGTGGGATCAGGATATTGGCCATTTAACGTAACAAGTTGGGGAGTCCAGAAGTGTCCCCAATATACTGTACATGCCTAGGGCCTCAGATTGATGTCTTTATAAAGAGAACCTATCACTGCCATTATGCTATCACATAGGGGGCTTTTCAGTTTCCTTGTGATAATAATACAATCTTTTAGACCCCTGTTGTCTCATTAAAGAGAAACTGTCACCAAAAATTGCATCAGAAAAGGGAATTGGGTTTGTTCCCTATGTGATAAAAAAAAGTTAAAAAAAAATGTCAAAAAAGTGTAAAAAATTAAAGTTCCACTCAAGAACTTAAAATCCCCCGTTAATCTTAAATTTTTTCAGTCCCCACCCCATCTACATGGACATATGAAAATAAATGCATGCATTGGAGAGGGGGAACGTCAGGGGGCACCTACATGCAAAAACATTGATTATGCTACATGTTACATATCACCACACACACCCCAGTGATCACAATAATTCTCGGCCCATAATTCACAGTTAACTCTGACCTGTAGGGGGCTTTTAAAGCGTCATCAATGGAAAATATAGGGTACTGAAGTTTGTTGCTGTTTTACGGGAGCTCACAATTTTATGATTCAACATGTTGGGTATCTATTTACTTAACACAACCTCATCTTTTATATTTTATCAAAAAATTGGGCAATATATTGAGGTTTACTTTAGTGTATTTTTTACTGAAATTTTGTGTTTCGTAAACTGTTGCACTAATATTGTGTGACATCGAAACGACTACCGTTTTATTCTCCAGAATTTTAATTACCATTATTTTATCCTCCAGGGTGTTTGCTTTCAGAAAATATTATTATTATTTTTTTTTTTTTTGTAATCTTCAGTCCTAAAAGATGTGGATAAAATGCAAAAAACACTCTTTAAAGTGAAAGGTTTAAAAAAAAAAACAGGGGGGGGGCCCCTTTTTTTTTTTATATTGGGCCTTTTCAGTCTAGTATGAACTTTAACCCTTTTGCTGCCGGGCCTTACACTCCACTTTTCAACTCAGGTGGCCGAACCATTTTTGCAATTTTTCAATTGCTTTTTTATTTCTCCCTTACAGCTTTCAGAGTTTGTAAAAGATCCCCCATAACCATATATTTTTTTGAAAGCACAAAACCAGTAGAATGAAAAAAGAGGCGCTATTGATTTTCAGGGCCCCATGATATTTGCACAAATGTTTATCAAAACAATATTTTTGCAAGCAATACACATAAATCATTATTGGCAGAGACAAACACCAAAAAATTAACTAAATTCCTGCTAGATTCATACTAAATATAAAAGCTGACCCTGTGTTGAGTTTATAAATAACAACTATTTTTAATATTTAATTTGTGCCTTTTTGCGAATGCAATAAATGTGGGAGCTACAAAATTTATGTAGCGGGGTTAAACATGCCTAAAGACACTGTTTGATATGTGGGAAGGAACTAGGCTCCCTCTAGTGGTAGCTGCATGGAATTTCCTGGGCTGTGACTTCCTTTTCACAAGATGAAGAAACTACATCTCCCAGGCTGCTTTGCAAGATCCAGGAACTAGGCTCCCTCTAGTGGTAGCTGCATGGAATTTCCCAGGCTGTGACTTCCTTTTCACAAGATGAAGAAACTACATTTCCCAGGCTGCTTTGCAAGATCCAGGGTGCACGGCTGCACCGCACGGCACTATGGGGGAGGTTATTTAAAGGAAGAGAGAAGCGCGCGAAAGGGGGGGGCCTTTCTGCGCTGGACTCTGAGGAACCAGCGAGCGAGAGTGAAGGACTGACACTGGATATTGGGCCAGAGCCTTTTAGCCTGGAGGGACGACGTGGAACCGTCCCATCTCAAGCACGAGGCACATTCCTGGAGGTCATACTGCTGTTTGCCGAGACCGGAAGTCATCCGCCAGAAGGACCCCGCGCGGCTGGCATATAGCCAAAGGACTGAGACCGCAGTGGAAGCGCGCGAAGGAGAAACTTCTGTTGGTGAGAGGGCACATGCCCAATAACTGACTTTATCTGCTGAAGAGACAGTTTTATCTACAGATAGCGGTAGCGCAGCAGGAGGTGATAAAACCCCGGGGTTTATCACCATACTCTCTCAGGAGACTCATAGACAAACAATAAGGTCTGTAAAGGAGTCGCCAGAGGCTTATCTCTCTCGCAGAAGTTATTGCTCAGTTACGCAGACACCCTGCGGTGACAACTAACAGCTCGTTGTTTTTTCTCTCTTGATCTTTATTCCTAATCTGGATTACAAATGAGCTCTATTCAATAACCTTGCTAGCGAAGATCAACAAGAAAGAAGAGAACTCTGGGGGAGGGACTCAGATAGGCCCACCTACCTGGTACTGTGTCTAGCCTTAATGCAGGAGGAGTGTGGGGGTATTCTTTTACCTTTTTAAAGCTGTTTTAAATAACCTTTTATGGACTTGTATTGTATTGTATTGTATCTCCCCTATTCAATTTGATACATAGTAAACTAAGTTTGGTTAATTACAATCTTGTGCGTTGTTCCATTGTGTCACCCAGAAGGACTACTATTCAAGAAGGTAACAAGGTATTGTTGCATAGTGAAGTATTGTATTCCAACCTGTGTATCTATTTGATAGTCCAGTCCTATTCTGGGTCAGTTGTGCCTGAGGAGGGATCGAGCCAATTTGATTGGGTTGTTAGGCAGGGTGTAGACCCAATAATATAATCAGCAGCTCCTGCGGGGGTGGTGCTACACGTGGGGGCTCGTCCGGGATTTCTACAGTCCTGCAATACAACCCTCTCAGCCATAGAATTCCCTCCCACGCAGAAATGGATCCTGTCGCTGCTGCTGAGTGGTGCAAGGAAGAGAATGTCATAGTGGAAAATGGCCTGGTGGTTGAAATCAAGGGAGAAGCCTGGACTGAAGAAAAGCTCCTCCCTGTTTTGAGGGCACTATCCACAGACAGGAAATTTTGGGTGATTGACATGAAAACTGACACCACTGTCCCACACACGTATGCACTGTGTGAGTGGAGGAAGGGGGTCCCTGATTATTTCAACGGAAACAGTGTAAAAACTACTGACCAAACAGAACTTTTCCTGATACATCCAGGAGTTCCTATTGCGGGTCCCTCATCCACCACCCCTGGGGTATCCAGCCAAGAAAAAGGTGTCCAAGAAGGGCATCCTGAGTCATCACCTTTGTCGACTTTTAGCTCAGAACTGTGTGCTGTTCTTGGGGAGATTGTGGCAAAATGTAGTAGGGACTCCTCGAGCTATTTGATGACTGGATATAGGAAGCTCCGGACATTCTCTGGGAAACAGCCTGTGCCTTCAGCAGAAGATGGGTTCGAAGAGTGGTTAGATACCGCCACTCAGGCTTTGGAGGAATGGGAGGTACCAGAACAGCACAAGAAGCAGAGAATCACAGAGAGTTTAAGGGGACCTGCATTAGAGGCTGTACGTAATCTAAAGCTTAGCAAGAAGAACTGCACTGCACAGGATTATTTGGACATTCTGCAAGATGTGTTTGGTCGGACGGAGAACGCGGCTGAACTTCTCTACCAGTTGGACCACTGTTATCAAGAAGAGGGGGAGAAGTTGTCCGAATTCATTAAACGTCTGGATAGGATTATCCACCAGATTCTGTTAAAGAAAGGAATAGACCACCGGAAAATAGATGAGACTCGTGCACGACAGGTTCTGAAAGGGGCTCAACCTTTAGATCCCATTGCCATACTGTTACGAACTCGTCGAGATGGCGGCATTCTAGAATACCCCGATCTGATTCGAATGGTCAGAGAGGAAGAGGTTATGTTGGACAACAAGAAGAAAAGTCGGCAGTTTGACTCAACTGCCCGGGTTGGAGTGATAAGTGTGGAAGAGGGTGACTCTCAAGTTGAACTCCTAAAGACCCAAGTGTCTCAGTTGATAGAAATGGTGTCCATCCTGACTGGTCAGGTATCCACTCTACCCAAGGGGAGTATATCGGAGAGGCCAGATGAACCTGTTAGTCTCAGCACAGATCCAGAGCCACGGCCTGCAAGATTGTTAACTTGTTTCAACTGCGGGGGAGTTGGGCATGTTAGAAGGGTATGTCCCAGCTCAGGAAATGCTGCCGCGAAACCTCGCGAGCCAGCGGGAAACTTCAGAGGACACCGGTGAAGGAGTCAACCGGGTGTCCGCCAGTCTTAAGGGACTCCAGAAGTGGTGCAGGATCAGGGAAACTGAGTCAGGGGGTCAGACCCAAATATAATACCCCCAGTTCTAGACTCCGGGTTACTGAGGGAAGGAAAGTCAATGCACACCGGGTTCAGCGGGGGCCCAGATCAAGGAAGAAAAAGGAGAAGAGGGCCAGGGTACAGAGAACTGAATCAGACAACCAGGCTACATCAAGAGAATTCCCAACTAACTTGGTCGGGCCCTCCCCAGTGGTCTCGGTTCAGGTGGAAGGAATTTACACAAGAGCCCTCCTTGACACAGGGGCCCAGGTGACTCTTTTGTATAGAGACTTCTATGATAAATATCTTACCCATCTACCTTTGCAGAAGTTGGAAGATCTGGAGATATGGGGTATTGGGACCCAAAGTTTTCCCTATGACGGGTATCTGCCAATCAAGTTGACCTTTGATCCATCAGTGGCTGGTGAAGCGGAAACCTTCGACACCTTAGCGGTGGTCTGTCCTCGTCCACCAGGGGCCAACAAAAGCTCTCTCATCGTAGGAACAAACACTGACCTGGTAAGGCGCCTTCTGATACAACTGGTCCAGGGACAAGATGCTCAGGCGCCAAGGATCCATCCCATGCTACGGCAGGCCTACCAACGATTAGTGTTGGAGCAAGAGACCCCCGCAGAAGGAGTTGGACGACTCTGGAAACTGGATAGAGCAGAAAAGGTCTTACAGCCAGGAGAGGTGGCCTGTTTTAAGGCTTCTGTTAAACTCACATGGCAACAGCCGGGTCCCTTCATTATCTTTGAATCAGGTCAAAAGGAGAGACAGAGAGGGATAGAAGTGATCCCTGAGGTGATCCCTTTGAAGGTGTTACAGGAAAACCGTGGAAGGGTTTTAGTGAGTGTCAGAAACACCTCTATTACACCAGTGAAGGTACCGGCCAGAGTGCTCCTGGGCCAAGTCAACCCGGCTACCCCAGTTGCCCCCATTGATTTCAAAGAAAAGGAACAGGGTGAAGCGGTTATAGAGGAGCTTTGCTCTGGAAACGCTGCCCTCCCGCCGGAATGGATGAAGAGGGCCAAGGCACAACTTGCTCGATGTAGGGAAATATTCTCTAAGGACGAGTTTGACGTGGGATGTGCCAGGAGCGCCACTCATAAGATCCGCCTGAGTGAGGACAAGCCTTTCAGGGAGAGAGTCCGGCGAGTCCCCTTAGGTGACTTAGAAGATCTACGTCAACAGCTGGCAGAGCTCAAAAAGATCGGGATTATCCGAGAATCCAGGAGCCCGTATGCTTCCCCGATAGTGGTAGTCCGGAAGAAAAATGGATCTTTGAGGCTTTGTATCGACTACCGAACGCTGAACAGAAGAACCATCCCAGACCAGTATACCACTCCTCGAATCGAAGATGCCCTACAGAGTCTGTCAGGGGCGAAGTGGTTCAGTGTGATGGACTTAAAGAGTGGGTATTATCAGATCCCCATGCACCCTGAAGATCGGGAGAAAACAGCCTTCATCACCCCTGTGGGGTTCTTTGAGTTCAATCGCATGCCTCAGGGGTTGTCCGGGGCCCCTGCTACCTTCCAAAGGCTGATGGAGAGGACCGTTGGAGATATGAATTTGATAGAGGTACTGGTATACTTGGATGATGTTATCGTGTTTGGCAGAACTTTAGAAGAACATGAGGAGAGGTTGGAAAAGGTCTTGAAGAGGCTACATGAAGAAGGTCTGAAACTTTCTCCTGAGAAGTGCCAATTCTATCAGTCCTCGGTCCATTACCTGGGCCATATCGTGTCTGAAGAAGGGGTGGCCACTGACCCGGACAAGCTGGATGCTGTTGCTTCCTGGCCGAGACCCACAAATGTGACCGAACTCCGGTCATTCTTGGGCTTTTGCTCCTATTACAGGAGGTTTGTGGAGGGGTTCGCCCAGATTGCCCGACCCCTAAATGAGCTCCTGAAGAATGAAGAAGATGATGTCCCTGAGTTGGTAAAGCCGGCGAAGTCCACCATAGGCCCCCGGAAGGCTAAGGAATCCATCCAGGATCAGTGGACCCCGGAATGCGAAGGGGCCTTTGTCCAGCTGAAGGAAACCCTAACCACTGCCCCTGTGTTGGCCTATGCGGACCCCACAAAACCATATGAACTGCATGTTGATGCCAGCCGAGATGGGCTGGGGGGGGTACTTTATCAGGAGCATGAGGGTCATCTGCGACCTGTTGCCTATGTGAGCAGAAGCCTACTGCCTGCTGAAAGGAATTATCCTACTCACAAACTTGAATTCTTGGCCTTGAAGTGGGCAGTGGTTGACAAATTGAAAGACTACCTGTACGGAGCTGAATTCATTGTCAAGACAGATAATAATCCCCTCACCTATCTGTTGACTACGGCCAAGCTGGATGCAACAGGACATCGATGGTTGGCTGCCCTCTCTAGCTTCAATTTTAGCCTGAAGTATCGGCCAGGAATCGGAAATAGGGATGCAGATGCCCTATCCAGAAGGTTGCATGTTCCACAGGAACCTGCGGAAGAATGGACTCATTTGGCTCCAGAAGGGGTGCGTGCCCTATATCAGGGAACTGAATTTCGATCCCGAGGAGGGTCAAGAGCAGAAGAGATTGGGGTTTCGGCTATCGGAGTACCCAAATGCTACTGCCAGGTGACCCAAGTTGAAGGGGAGGGTTTGCCCCGGCTGTCCAAAAGGGACTTGCGGAAGGAGCAGTTGGAAGACCCTTTGGGAAAACTTCTCTTGGAAGCCCTGGAGATCCAGAGCCCTGAGTTGCTTCTAACTGACTCCCCTCAGGGGGCCCGTCTGTTGCATAGAGAGTGGACCCGGTTACAGATCAGAGAAGGAGTGGCCTACCGGAGAGGTCCATCTGAAGATCTGGAGGAGAAGTGGCAACTGTTCTTACCAGCTAAATACAGAGAGGGAGTTCTGGCCGCTCTTCATGATAATCATGGCCATCTGGGGCCCGAAAGAACCTTTCAGCTTGTCAGGGACAGGTTCTACTGGCCTTGTATGAGGGCCGAAGTTGAAGGATACTGTCATTCTTGTGTCCGGTGTATACAGAGGAAGACTCTGCCACGTCAAGCAGCCCCAATGGGCCATCTACAAAGTCAGGGACCCATGGAGCTGGTGTGCATTGATTTCCTTTGCTTAGAGCCTGATCTGAGTGGCCAGGGGAATGTCCTTGTGGTAACAGACCATTTTACCAGATATGCTCAAGCATTCCCAACAAGGGATCAGAAGGCCTCAACGGTAGCCAAAGTTCTTGTAGAGAAGTTCTTTGTACATTATGGGTTACCACAACGCCTCCATTCTGATCAGGGAAGGGACTTTGAAAGCAGACTGATCAAGAGACTGTTAGATATGTTAGGCATTCAAAAGACTAGAACCACTCCCTACCATCCACAGGGGGATGCCCAGCCTGAACGATTTAACAGGACTCTTTTGGATATGTTGGGGACTTTGAGCTCAGAGAAGAAACAGCATTGGGGCAAGCACGTAGCTGCCATTGTGCATGCCTACAACAGCACTGTCAGTGATGCTACTGGATATTCCCCTTATCGGCTGATGTTTGGAAGGGAGGCTCGGTTGCCAGTGGATTTGGCCTTTGGCATTTCGCCTGATCATACCTCTTCAGCATCGCATAGAGGATATGTGGACCGACTGCGGAAGAGTCTGAAAGCGGCCTATGACAAGGCTCAGGCCACATCTGATCAACGTGGACTGCGGAATAAAAAAAATTTCGACCTAAAAGTTCGGATCCATGACCTGCAACCAGGGGACAGGGTTTTGTTGAGAAACTTGGGTGTCCCGGGAAAACACAAGTTGGCAGACCGCTGGAAGTCCCAACCTTATGTTATCTGCAAGCAACTGCCAAACCTTCCTGTGTACCAAATTCGGCCTGAAGGAAGTGTGGGTCCATTGAAGGCTTGGCATCGGAACCATTTGCTGCCTCTCTCTGAAGCGGTTCGTATGCCCCCTGTGGAAGACTTGTCAGAGGCCCCTTCGACTTCTCGCCGGTCCAGACCAGTTACCAGATCTCAGACGACGCTCCCAGATGAGGGAGAGGGAAGTTCTCCATCTGAAGATTTGGAAGATGAAGAGGAGGTACCCGACTGGTTGTGGTCATCTCAGTTGCCAGAACCCACACCTGCCTCCCTGTCTTCATCTGACTTGGCTGATAGAGGAGCCCTTCGGGCAGAAGCCCCTGAATTCATACCCTTTCATATGCTTCCAGAAGAAGCAGCTGAGGATGAAGATCCTGAGGAGGAGGTTGCACCCTTCTCTGAAGAAGAACTGACCTCTCTTGAACCATCAGGTGCCTCTGTGTTGGAACATGAGGAGGGGGACATGGAAGAATCCTCAGAAGTGCCTGATCCTAGTACCTCTGAGAGCATGCCTCCACGGGAACAGAGGGAAAGGAGAGTCATTCACCCACCTAAGAGACTGACCTATGATCAATTGGGTGAATGTTCGGAAGAAGCTGTTTTTACTTCCAAAAGATCTCCTGACCAGCCTAGTTCCTCCACTGTAGATTTGGTGGGGGACAACCCTAGCTCACCCCCAGGCACAACTGTACAAGCCACCCAAGTTTTGGGGGGTCTGTGAGAGATCATGAGAACAAAGTATTGAAGTAGAAAACGTTTGCATTTAAGTTTGTACATAAGGATATTGGGTTTGGCCATTATATATAAGCACAGTTTTTGATGTTCACAATTTGGTTTACTTTGTGAGTTAATGTTTGCGCACATTTGGTTGCTCTGACCTCACTATGTTTTTTCTCTTTCTCACCTTTTGATGTTTTTTTTTCAACACAAACTTTAAGATGTAAGTGTTTAAGAAATTGCAAAGGCACATGTGCTTTTTAAAGCAGCACTATATTAACACTGTAGAAATCACTTATTTGCTTATTAATTGCACTTTATCGTTTTACTGTTGCACTGCTATTAGAATACAAAATTGGATGTATTCAGATTGACTTATTTCAGCAAAATGTTAATGTTTTTGTTGTATAATGCCAACCTATGCACTAGGGTACATACTGTTGACCTCTTTGGGGACCAAAGTTTCTCAAGTGGGGGGAGTGTGTAGCGGGGTTAAACATGCCTAAAGACACTGTTTGATATGTGGGAAGGAACTAGGCTCCCTCTAGTGGTAGCTGCATGGAATTTCCTGGGCTGTGACTTCCTTTTCACAAGATGAAGAAACTACATCTCCCAGGCTGCTTTGCAAGATCCAGGAACTAGGCTCCCTCTAGTGGTAGCTGCATGGAATTTCCCAGGCTGTGACTTCCTTTTCACAAGATGAAGAAACTACATTTCCCAGGCTGCTTTGCAAGATCCAGGGTGCACGGCTGCACCGCACGGCACTATGGGGGAGGTTATTTAAAGGAAGAGAGAAGCGCGCGAAAGGGGGGGGCCTTTCTGCGCTGGACTCTGAGGAACCAGCGAGCGAGAGTGAAGGACTGACACTGGATATTGGGCCAGAGCCTTTTAGCCTGGAGGGACGACGTGGAACCGTCCCATCTCAAGCACGAGGCACATTCCTGGAGGTCATACTGCTGTTTGCCGAGACCGGAAGTCATCCGCCAGAAGGACCCCGCGCGGCTGGCATATAGCCAAAGGACTGAGACCGCAGTGGAAGCGCGCGAAGGAGAAACTTCTGTTGGTGAGAGGGCACATGCCCAATAACTGACTTTATCTGCTGAAGAGACAGTTTTATCTACAGATAGCGGTAGCGCAGCAGGAGGTGATAAAACCCCGGGGTTTATCACCATACTCTCTCAGGAGACTCATAGACAAACAATAAGGTCTGTAAAGGAGTCGCCAGAGGCTTATCTCTCTCGCAGAAGTTATTGCTCAGTTACGCAGACACCCTGCGGTGACAACTAACAGCTCGTTGTTTTTTCTCTCTTGATCTTTATTCCTAATCTGGATTACAAATGAGCTCTATTCAATAACCTTGCTAGCGAAGATCAACAAGAAAGAAGAGAACTCTGGGGGAGGGACTCAGATAGGCCCACCTACCTGGTACTGTGTCTAGCCTTAATGCAGGAGGAGTGTGGGGGTATTCTTTTACCTTTTTAAAGCTGTTTTAAATAACCTTTTATGGACTTGTATTGTATTGTATTGTATCTCCCCTATTCAATTTGATACATAGTAAACTAAGTTTGGTTAATTACAATCTTGTGCGTTGTTCCATTGTGTCACCCAGAAGGACTACTATTCAAGAAGGTAACAAGGTATTGTTGCATAGTGAAGTATTGTATTCCAACCTGTGTATCTATTTGATAGTCCAGTCCTATTCTGGGTCAGTTGTGCCTGAGGAGGGATCGAGCCAATTTGATTGGGTTGTTAGGCAGGGTGTAGACCCAATAATATAATCAGCAGCTCCTGCGGGGGTGGTGCTACATTTATAATGAAGGTTTACTGGACAGCCACTGAAATATCTAGTGATTATTTAAAATGAACAGACACACCAAGAGAAGTTTTGATCAAAAGCATAAAACAAAACTTTACTGGACATCAAAATACATTTCCTTACTCATAAAATTTACCATAAACATTGTACAAAATACCACGACTTAAACATACATTCCTATTTCCAATATCCCAAAATACCAAATAATACTTAGCTATGGTAGTTGAATGTCAACAGCTTATACTGGATAGCTGGAGGAACAGGACAGTAAGAAATCCTGGCTGCATGCTTGGTTTTTCAACAACTCCAAAAAACAGACCATTTCTTATGCTATGGACTCTGTTTATATTCCTGTATACCAGAGACCATCCACAGGATGTAATCATTTCTCTTGACCACTCACAGACCATTTTGTGAGTGAGGTCCGCAACACATTGTTGCACTTCCCCCCACAACCACATGGTCAATTGGATATTTGACGTAGTGGTGGGCTTGAGCACGATATGGCCATATGGTTGGACTAAATCCCCATTTTTATTTATGGATTGTCTCCATATTTGATAGTCATTTCTTTTGCATGTGTGCGCTATTCTTTTTTACTATACATGTCGCTTGGTCCATAGCTGCACCGGCTTTAGATATACATGTTCAGGGTTTGCTCCCCCAATTTTTTGCTTGTTTAATTGGATATGTGGCAGCCATCTTTAAATACACAGCGTCAAAAGCTCACTAAATCAGCTGTGAGTGAGAAATATTATTACACATGTATGGGGACATTTGTCATGAATCAGTTAAAAAAATATCCACAACTGATACAATCCACCTGTTGATCCCATACATAGGCAATAATTACAATGCTTACATTTCTACTTTTCTTAATGGTCTAGCTTTCCTCAAAGCTTTTTTCTCTATATACATCACGCACATCACGCAATTCATACTTGCAAAAATATGCCTACTGTAATGGAACCGCGACCCACACTGTGTTTGTGGGTTTCCATCAGTATACGGCTTCCTCCAGTCTTTTAACATAGATGTCAAATATTCTGGCCGCCCCCATAAAAAACTAGCCCACAACTTAGCTTGTATAAGTTCTGGAACCATCTCATTTATTGAACAGTCTCACACAATTTATACACACAAGGACATCCCCCTCCTGATAAAATTACCCCACCAGGTCACATGCCTGATTGCATGATCCTATGCAGATGAAATTGTATACAGAAATATAATTAACATATCTAAGGAACAACCAACACAAACAGTATACTATTTCCACTCAACAACTAACATATGACAGTGATTCAATCAACTTGAGCCAATTAACTAGCAGACTGCCATCCTTGAGCTCATGAAATACAATACACATTATCATAAGTGTAAACACAGAACCCATTGTAGATAACAGGTGAATAAATCAGCATGTTCAACATGTGTGGAAGACAGGTGGCTCGGCTGATGTTATTAGCATCTCCTATGAGTCTGACTGTGTGAAGCAGTCTTCATTAGTTTCTTGAGGTAAATGGTTGATAACTATTACTGTCCCATTTGAAGTAATCCAAACCATATTCTCAGTATCCATTAAGTACCTGTCTTTTACTCCCAGTGAAGATGAGTACCGTTACACCTACAACATGCACAAGCTAATTGTCTTTAAATAAGCATGTACAATGTGTTTGCATTAAATATCCTAAACAGTTACTCAAAGATAGAATCAAGATAGAATCCTCATAGTTCTTTGCTCAGAGCCTAAACTGTTTATCAAGTCTAAAGCAGACACGTTGTTCTTTTAATGTTCCAAAAACAACTCTCCTTTGTCTGAACACGTTTGTTTCTAAGGTCCTAAACACCTCCCCCATATACTTCTTGTTACATGTTTAGCTCCTAAACCAATCAGACTGGTTTATTTGCATATCAATAGGGGGAACCTAGCTTCTTAGCAGAGAATCTAACTAACAAATACATTTGCTATAAAATCATAAAATATCCATAGCAATAGTGAAAATCAAACATAAGCAAAACTGTAGTTAACCAAGTTTCTTTAAAAATCTGGAGGTTTTTATTTTTCACTTGGAGCTTCAGAGTTTGTAAAAGACCCACCAAACTATATATTTTCTGAAAGCACATGACCAGGAAAATAAAAAGGAGGCGCTACTGATTTTTTGGGCCCCATGATATTTGCACAAATGTTTATCAAAACAATACTTCGCTACAAAAGCACTAAACTCCTTATTTGTGCAAAAACACAACATAACTTACAAAATTTCTACTAAGACCTCATTCAGTGGGGTGTACCAAAGCATACACCAATGGAGGGCCATTTTTACCCACACGGGGATTGAAAGGTGTTCTGTACATCCCTACACAGGCAGTCCTATTCATGTCAATTGGGATGCTGTGGCTGCAAGGACAGAACTGACATCTGTACAGGTGTAGGTGCATGACCCCAAACACAAGCAGTGTGAGCTCGGGGACATACACCCACACGGATGTCAAGTTGAGAGCAGTAGCTGTGTCCTTGCAGCTGCTACGTCCAAATGAATGGGATTGCCTGCACAGGAATGCATGGGATACCTTTGCATACCCATGCAGCTGATGTGTCCCAATTGACATTGATGGGACTGCCTGCATGGGGATGCGCAGAACACCTCTGCATCTCTGTGCAGCTAAACACAGCCTCACTGTAGTATGAGCCGCTTGAGCAATGCCCAGGGCCGGATTAAGAGCATCATGGGCTTGGTGCTGAGGATTTTGAAGGGCCTTAAGGGCCGTGCCTTGGCATGCACCCAGAGGAGGAAGGGTGCAGCCATGCATGCCTAATTCAACATGGGATGCTGTCTCTGAAGCCCATAAACACATCCATGCATCGGCAACTGTCCCTCCTTGTCCGGCCTTCGTGCTGTGTGGGGAGGTTCTGAGGGAGCTGCCTGGGGAAGCGAGCATAGAAGCCAGACTTCTGTGTTTACAAGTGACAGAAGAGCGGTAACAGTGAATATGGCCAACCCGGGGCCTATATTAAGGTAGGGGCCTGGAGCTGCAGCTCCAATAGCCCCTACGTTAATCTGGCCCTGGCAATGCCTTGTTTAGACTTGCGTTTGGGGGGCGTTTGGAGGGCAGCAAAAATGTGCTGTTGAGCTGCATTTTTGCCACTCGCCAACCATCCCCCCTTAAGGTTCATTAGGCAGCGCACAGGGGTGTTTACATGCTGCAGCTGTGATGCTTCGCTTTGCACCCGCGGCAAACTTGACCCAACTTGAATCAATGCCACCAGCTGAAAGCTACACATTTAAGTCATTTGAGAAGCACAGCAAACACGTGCAATACATAGGGTTGTGGTGCATTTGTCGGCAAAAATGAGGTTAAAACAGTCGGTGAGGAAGCATCACGTCGTTTCCTCACTGCCTGTAAGTAGCCTCTGGAGCGTGATCCGAAGATAGATCAGGCTTTAGGGGCAAGAAGATTTAGATACATGTCTAAATCTACCGTATTTTCCGGCGCTTAAGACGACTTTTTAACCCCTGGAAATCTTCTCAAAAGTCGGGGGTCATCTTATACGCCGGGTATCGTCTTATAGGCCAAAATTTTAGAATATGCGGTTTAGGGGGGGGGGGGGGCTCAAAAACGTCCGCGGTATGCCCGGGGTATGGAGAGAGCAACGATGTGACCAGATGCATCGGGAAAAACATGCCTTTCACCCGTCTGACCTGCACGCCCTTGTATCCTACCTTCTTCTCAGCGTCCGTCCCTGTGTCTCGCTCCTGAGGCCGGAAGCGGTTTAGGCGCGCATGCGCGAGAAGATCGGGCGCGTGCGCATTTGAGGCAGGGATACCAACTATGACAGGGAGACCTATCCTGTTATAACTACAAGCAGGGGCCAGACAGGTGAAAGAGGCGGGTTTATCTGGTCACATCTAATATTACAAGTTGATAAAGGGTGTACGGTAAATTAAGTGGAACAAAATAAATAAAATGATGTTTCCCAACTGAGTGTATACGGTACAATATAAAATAGAAATGGTGAAATACCGGTATAAAAGATAAAATATAAATTTTAACTGGAAAAGTTGGGGGTCGTCTTATACGCCCAGTCGTCTTATACGCCGGAAAATACGGTACTCTCACTATGTTTTTTATTTTTATTTATTTTTTACATTTTTTTTAACGGGTACAATTTACTTTTAATTTGTTTTTTGGAGGAGGGGGGCTTTGAAGGGGCATCAGGGGTTTATACAGAACTCTAATGTATTTTTATTGAGACAGGGGAAGAGACTGAAGACAGTCCCCTTCTCTACAGCTTCACCTGCACTGTAGATGAATGAATAGGAGTCTGTATATAGATTGCTATTCATTCACAAACCGAAACAAAGTAAAGAGGAGCTGGGCTGACATATACGGAAAACAGGCGTGACTCAGTCCCAAAAAATTGTATAGAAACATGAGGAAAAGGCCCAAGGGACTTTAATGAGACAACCACAAGAATATAAAACTACATAAGTTTATTATACAAAGAGATAAAAAAGACAATACATAGTGTTACATATTACAAACATGGTCCTCAATTAAGAACATTGCACATAACCAATATATATAGAAATGCTTATTAGTCAGTTTGAACATTGACAGTATCGATAGTCTGTGCTTGCTGAATCTCGACGCGTTTCGCGAAGACACAGTTCCCCCTAATCAGGAGCAGGAGCACAGATAATCTTAGAATATAGCAGCACCCTGTAGGTTCAAAAATACTCAGCGGTCCACTTGTAGGACAATGCTGTTAGTAAGTATCCACATATCCAGACTAAATTAAGGTACGTAAAGGCGGGAAAACCGCTATACTTATCCCAGAAGGAAGATGTGCTGTTCAGTTTTTCCGGGAGTTGGGGGGGAGAGGGATACTAGGCCCACAAGACACAAAGAACAGGCAACCTTCCAAGGCCAAAAGATGGAAACAGGGTTGGACCCCTTAGGTATGACAGCATCTATTGTGGAACTGGAATGGTAAGGAGACTCAACAGGATACTTACGAACAGGACTGTCCTACGAGTGGACCTCTGAGTATTTTAGCTACATTCTAATGATTATCTGTGCTCTTTCTCCTGATGAAACGAAACTGTGTCTTCGCGAAACACGTTGAGATTTAGCAAGCACAGACTATCAATACTGTCGATGTTCAAACTGACTAATAAGTATTTCTATATATATATTGGTTATGTGCAATGTTCTTAATTGAGGACCATGTTTGTCATATGTAACACTATGTATTGTCTTTTTTATCTCTTTGTATAATAAACTTATGTAATTTTATATTCTTGTGGTTGTTTCATTAAAGTCCCTCGCGCCTTCTTCTCTTGTTTCTATGAAACATAGTAAACACAGTTTACAATGCTTTAGTAATGAATGCACACAGAATATCGGTACTGATCGCTGTCTTCAGGGCTGCTGTTAGAAATAGCGGGGCCCCATAGAGCCTACTTGATGCTCCCCCCCCCACACACACACACACACACACACACAAAAATTACAAAACAATTTTTTCACATAAAATACACTTAAATTATTATTCGTAGACACAAACATAACATAACTTACAACATTTCTGCTAAATCTTATTACATACTTCTGACCTGCACTCCATATCCATGCTCAGGTTTGAAGCCCCTTCCACTTCTAGTGCAATTTTGCCACATCAATAGCCCTGTCCACCATTCCTCCCCCTGTTTGATTTTTGATTGCTCACTGTGAGTTCTTTACTCTGATTGTATGAAATTATTTAGTATCACATTAGTAAAAATTAATAGAAAGTCACTCACCTCATTGCCCGCCATTGGAGATGAAGGTAGGTCACGCTACCGCTGTAAATCTACTAAAACAAAATGGAGCAGTAAGACTTCTGAATTTGTTTAGCTGAGATATACAGAAGACAGGATACCGATGGTTGTAGCAGAAATCAGATGATGATAGAAGAGAGGTTGGGAAGGTTTATTGGATTGTGTGTGAGTTTTCAGTCTTTTATAATCCTGAACTGACGTAATATCATTGAATGGGTTCCCAAACTCCTTCAAAGAGGTTGCATCTTATCAGAACATGCCAGATGACCTTCACAGTCCAGCGCTGATAGCAACGAATTAACAGGAGTCAAAGCATATACTGGCAGGTAATGAATTACATTGATTATCACATTATAATGGTTTCTGAGTGGTATCTGTGGGGAATATACACTAAACAAAATTATAAAGGCAACACATTTTTTTTTGCCCCCATTTTTCATGAGCTGAGTGCAAAGATCTAAGACTTTTTTCTATGTACACAAAAGGCCTATTTCTCTCAAATATTGTTCAAAAATCTGTCTAAATCTGTGTTAGGCCTCTTTCACACGGGCCCAGGGCTTGTTTTAGCAGGAACGCGGAGGAACGCAGTTCCGGCACCTTCAGTACTGAATGGTACTGTATTTAATGGCAAGGGGTGCTGGGGGGTGCTGGAGGGTCTATTGATACTGGCTGCTAGGGCATCTATTGTTGCTGGAGGGGATCTGTTTTTGCATGGTTGTTTATTGTTTCTGAGGATGTCAATTGTTGCTGGTTTGCTGGAGGGGGGCTTATGATGCTGGGGAGTCAATAGTTGCTGGATATGACCTGCTGTTGAAGAAGGGGTCTATTGATGCTGGCTGCTGGGAGATCTGTGGTTGCTGGTGGGTCTATTGCTGGTGGCTGCAGGGGATCTATTTTACTGCTTTTCTTGCTATTATTACCAAATTCCATACATATTACTTAGCACCACAAAATGATACCTGGCTCTGTATACTCTAAAGGGGACAGCACTGAGAGATTGAGGGGTTGAATCTAGAAACGGTGCTTGGAGGTGGGCAGGGGCAGAGACAAGAATTGACCCAGAAAGGGGGAGTTCCTGAACCAATTCTATGAGAAAAAAAGCCCTGCACGGGCCCACCGCCGGACGGAGTCCGTTCTGCTCAGTGGGAGATCGATCCACAGATCCCCGCTGAGCAGGCGGACGACAGCTCCGTCTCCGCTCTGTGTGCAGAGATGGAGCTGTCAGATTCCCCGCTGTCCTCTATGGGGAGATCGGATGAGAACGGACTGCCTGTCCTTTCTAATCCGATCCCATCCGATCCAATCCTCCAGACGGATGGAAAATAGGGTTTCCATCCATCCCGATTTCACGGACAGGATCGGATCGGAGAGCAGCGGGTGTCAGCGGACATGTCACTGCTGACATCTGCTGCCCCATAGGGATGCATGGAGCATCCGATCAGGTCCGCCTAAAAAACTGACAGGCGGATCGGATCGCCCGTGTGAAAGGGGCCTAAAGCCCCGTACACACGATCAGATTATCGAACGATCTGTCGTCCGTTTTTTGTGGCATGCTAGTCTGATGTGGAAAGTGAAGAGGTTTTTTTCATACAAATTTTTCCGTACGACCGAATTCTACTTCAGAAGTGATGTCATGTCTTGCATTGCTTTGTATGTGTTCTTTCGTCTCTGAGCGTGCCTAGTCTTGCTCTTAAGATTTTTTCCGTGGAAATCTGTACTAATGAGACGAAAATCGGACGTTGTATTACGGACAACAACAATTTTATAGCCTACACATCAGGATTTTGTCAGCTGAAAAGTCGGAGTCGGCTGTCGAAAGCACCATACTAACAATCCGAAAATCGGCAGATCGGTCGTCGGATGAATTTTTTACCGTCAGATTTTCTTATCGTGTGTTTGGGGCTTAACTGAGCACTTCTCCTTTGCCAAGATAATCCATCCACCTCACAGGTGTGGCATATCAAGATGTTGATTGGACAGCATGATTATTGCACAGGTGTGCCTTAGGCTGGCCACAATAAAAGGCCACTCTAAAATGTGCAGTTTTATCACACAGCACAATGCCACAGATGGCACAAGTTTTGAGGGAGCGTGCAATTGGCGTGCTGACTACAGGAATGTCCACCAGAGCTGTTGCCCCTGAATTGAAACATAGAAACATAGAATGTGTCGGCAGATAAGAACCATTTGGCCCATCTAGTCTGCCCAATATATCTGAATCCTATGAATAGTCCCTGGCCCTATCTTATATGAAGGATAGCCTTATGCCTATCCCATGCATGCTTAAACTCCTTCACTGTATTTGCAGCTACCACTTCTGCAGGAAGGTTATTCCATGCATCCACTACTCTCTCAGTAAAGTAATACTTCCTCATATTACTTTTAAACCTTTGCCCCTCTAATTTAAAACTGTGTCCTCTTGTGGTAGTTTTTCTTCTTTTAAATATGCTCTCCTCCTTTACCGAGTTGATTCCCTTTATGTATTTAAAAGTTTCTATCATATCCCCTCTGTCTCTTCTTTCTTCCAAGCTATACATGTTAAGGTCCTTTAACCTTTCCTGGTAAGTTTTTTCCTGCAATCCATGTACTAGTTTAGTAGCTCTTCTCTGAACTCTCTCTAGAGTATCTATATCCTTCTGGAGATATGGCCTCCAGTACTGCGCATAATTCTCCAAGTGAGGTCTCACCAGTGTTCTGTACAGCGGCATAAGCACATCTCTCTTTCTACTGCTTATACCTCTCCCTATACATCTAAGCATTCTGCTGGCATTTCGTGCTGCTCTATTACATTGTCTTCCCACCTTTAAGTCTTCTGAAATAATTACTCCTAAATCCCTTTCCTCAGAGGTCAGGACTGTGTCAAATATTCTATATTCTGCCCTTGGGTTTTTACGCCCCAGGTGCATTATCTTGCACTTATCCACATTAAATTTCAGTTGCCAGAGTTCTGACCATTCTTCTAGTTTTCCTAAATCCTTTTCCATTTGGCGTTTCCCTCCAGGAACATCAACCCTGTTACATATCTTTGTGTCATCAGCAAAAAGACAAACCTTACCATCGAGGCCTTTTGCAATATCACTTATGAAGATATTAAACAAAATTGGTCCCAGTACAGATCCCTGAGGTACCCCACTTGTAACATGACCTTGTTCTGAATGTTCTCCATTGACTACAACCCTTTGTTGTCTGTCACTCAGCCACTGCCTAATCCACTCAACAATATGGGAGTCCATGCTCAATGACTGCAGTTTATTGATAAGTCTTCTATGTGGGACAGTGTCAAAAGCCTTACTAAAATCTAGATATGCAATGTCTACTGCACCTCCACCGTCTATTATTTTAGTCACCCAGTCAAAAAAATCTATAAGATTTGTTTGACATGATCTCCCTGAAGTAAACCCATGTTGTTTTTCATCTTGCAATCCATGGGATTTAAGATGTTCCACAATCCTATCCTTTAATAGGGTTTCCATTAATTTGCCTACTATTGATGTCAGACTCACTGGTCTATAGTTGCTCGATTCCTCCCTACTACCTTTCTTGTGAATGGGCACGACATTTGCCAATTTCCAGTCTTCCGGGACGACTCCTGTTACTAATGATTGGTTAAATAGATCTGTTAATGATAATAATGTTAATTGAATGTTCATTTCTCTACCATAAGCCGTCTCCAAGGACGTTTCAGAGAATTTGACAGTACATCCAACTGGCCTCACAACCAAAGACCACGTGTAACCACACCAGCCCCGGACCTCCACATCCAGCATCTTCACCTCCAAGATCGTCTGAGAGCAGCCACCCGGACAGCTGCTGCAACAATCGGTTTGCATAACCAAAGAATTTCTGCACAAACTGTCAGAAACCGCCTGCTTGTCATCCTCATCGGGGTCTCCATATGACTGCAGTTCATCGTCATAACGGACTTGAGTGGGCAAATGCTCACATTCAATGGTGTCTGGTACTTTGGAAAGGTGTTCTCTTAATAGGTGAATCCCAATTTTCACTATACAGGGCAGATGGCAGACAGCGTGTATGGTGTTGTGTGGGTGAGCGGTTTGCTGAATTCAACGTTGTGGATGGAGTGTCCCATGGTGGCGGTGGGGTTATGATATGGGCAGGCATATGTTAGGGACAAGGAACACAGGTGAATTTTATTGATGGCATTTTGAATGCACAGAGATAGCGTTATGAGATCCTGAGGCCCATTGTTGTGCCATCCATCCATGACCATCACCTCATGTTGCAGCATGATAATGCATGGCCCCATGTTGCAAGGATCCGCACACAATTCCTGGAAGCTGAAAACATCCCAGTTCCTGCATGGTCAGCATACTCACTGGACATGTCACCCACTGAGCATGTTTGGGATGCTCTGGATCGGCGTATTTCCAGGTCCTGACAATATCCAGGAACTTCGCACAGCCATTGAAGAGGAGTGGACCAACTTTCCACAGGTCACAATCACCAACCTGATCAACTCTATGCCAAGGAGATATGTTGCACTGCGTGAGGCAAATGTTTGTTACAGGATAATTACTGACTGGTAGGGATGGCCTTGCGGTTTGCCCGGTGGTCGGTTAGCGGCATATTTTGCTTGTTCGCTACCCGCCAAATTTACGAACACATGGCGTTGTTCGCGGCGGCCATATTAGTTTACATTGGTGAGAACTTTGACCCATGACACAACCGTCAGGAGGAACGGGACAGCCAATTGAAACATTCCAGCACATGGACAGTCCCCCTACCCTATAAATAGACCTGACCTGGCGGCCATTTCACTTTTTGCCAGTGTAGGGAGAGGTCTGCTGTGCTCATGAGGGAGAGTTTGCTAGACACATATAGAGCTGTGAAGATCCACAAAAGTCCTTTTCAGGGCTGGTATTTGGATATAGGTCTTCTACAGTCTCTTTTCAGGTTAGGGAGAGGTATCCAGTGGTTGCTTTAGGGGCTGTTAGAGATCAGCTGCAGTCACACAAATCGCTATGTTAATGTCCACAAAAGTTCTTTTCAGGGCTGGTATTTCGGTATAGGTCCAGTCTCTCTTCAGTATAGGGACAGGTTATCCAGTCTGTGCTGTAGGGGCAGTTAGAGATCGTCATCTGCAGTGACACAAATCGTTCTGTTAATGTCCACAAAAGTCATTTAAAGTGTTCCAATGTCGTTCTAGGGTCTATTACAGTCTCTTTCGTACAGGGAGAGGTATCCAGTGGTTGCTGTAGGGGCAGTTAGAGATCGGCTGCAGTCACGCACAAATCGCTCTGTCAATGTCCACAAAAGTCATTTAAAGGGCTGCAATTTTTTTGGTATTGCTGTGCAGTGCACTAAAAAGGGGAGGGGGAGGGGGGTAATCCACGGTATAATATACTTTGTAGAAAGCATATTATAGTGGATTAGTAGCATTATTGTGCACTGTGCAGCATTGTGACAGGTGTGGTGGTGAGACTGAGCGTTTCTGCAGCAACACTACACACAGTGACAAAAGCACTTATAATGTATTATAACTGGTGTGATAGACCAATTGCCCCCCCAATACCACATATTGAAGTGGGGTGTTATCTGAGTATACTTTTACATGTTTATTTGTGTCATGCAACAATATTGGCTCGTTTGCTGAGTGAAGTCTGGCACACACAGGTCCAAACTCACTGGCCAATTTTTTGAACTGGTGTGATACACCAATGGCCCCCCCCAATACCACATATTGAAGTGGGGTTTTATTTAACAGTATAATTTTCTAAGATTGTATTTCAGTCCTGCAAACATTTGGCCTCTTGCTGTGTAAACAGTGCTACACACAGTGACAACAGTTACTGGCCAATTATTTGTAGAACTGGTGTAATAAACCTGTAGCCCCCCAATACCACATATTGAAGTGGGGTGTTATCTGAGTAAACTTTTACAAGTGTATTTGTGTCATGCAACAATATTGCCTCGTTTGCTGAGTGAAGTCTGGTACACACGGCGCCAAACTCACTGGCCAATTTTTTGAACTGGTGTGATACACCAATGGCCCCCCAATACCACATATTGAAGTGGGGTGTTATTTAACAGTATATTTTTCTAAGAGTGTATTTTAGTCCTGCAAAATTTGGCCTCTTGCTGTGTAAACAGTGCTACACACAGTGACAACAGTTACTGGCCAATTATTTGTAGAACTGGTGTGATAAACCTGTGACCCCCCCCCCCCCAATACCCCAGATTGAAGTCAGGTGTTATTTAACAGTATACTTTTCTAAGAGTATATTTTAGTCCTGCAAAAATTTGGCCTCTTTTGCTGTGTTAACTGTGCTACACATAGTGACAACAGTTACTGGCCAATTATTTGTAGAACTGGCGGACTGACGGACCGGCAGATAGGGAGGAGAGGCAGGCAGAACTTGCATTGCACAAGAGGTACAAAGCAGACTGCAACCATCTACATTCACATCTGGCACTCCCAGGACGCCGGCACATGGCTCCGCAGTGTGGGCTTTTTTAAATGTGTCCGTTGCTGACACCAGTGTTGCCATCTGCAGCCTTTGAAGTCAACGCATAAGTCACGGTAAGCCCAACACTCACCTAGGGACAACCGCCTTTAGAAGGCACCTGATATCCCATCACCAAGCCCAGTGGGAGCAACACCGTCAGAACCCACAAAGCCACACTCCATGATATCACCGTCCAGCCTCTTCTCCTTCTCCTGTCTCTTCACAGTTGTCCAACACTCCACCTTCCATGATGCCGTCGTCACGTTGTTCTGGAAAAAGGCAGGCTTCTGTGGCTCAAATGTTGGAGCGTAAAAAAAGGTGTCCGACAGGTGTCTGACTACATCGGGTTAACGGCCGATGTGGATGCTCTGAGGAGTGATGAACCCCTGGACTACTGGGTGGGCAGGCTTGACCTCTGGTCAGAGCTTGCACAATTTGCAATGGAACTGTTGGCTTGCCCCCGTCCAGTGTCCTGTCCGAAAGGACGTTCAGCGCAGCAGGGGGGAACGTGACCGATAAGCACACTTGCCTAGCTCATGACAGTGTAGACTACCTCACATTTATAAAAATGAATGAGGCATGGATCTCTGAGGAATTCAACACATGTGACCACCAGTAGACCATGTTTCATTCAATTCCTCATAACAGACCACAAATATCTGCCAGACCGCCATCAACCCACAACAATTCCTGGTCCTTGTCTTCGCTAAATACATCGGCATAAAAGGCATTTCCTGTCCATTGAATGGCTAATTTTTGGGGCCTATACAGGCAGCCACTTACTGTTCTGTGTACTGTGAATGCCTACTGTACCTCTAGCCATCATATACTACGTTCTTTGCTGTCAGTTCAACCCATGTGAGCTAATTTTTGCAGCCTATACAGGTCGCCACTTACTTCTGTATACTGTGAACACCTACTGTACCTCTAGCCATCATAAACTAAGTTCTTTGCTGTCAGCTCAACCCATGTGAGCTAATTTTTGCAGCCTATACAGGTCGCCACTTACTTGTGTATACTGTGACGTAGGCTGCACGATTCTGGCCAAAATGAGAATCACGATTTTTTAGCTTGGAATAAAGATCACGATTCTCTCACGATTCTCTATGTAACAAAAAAAAATTGGGATAACTTTACTGTTACCTTTTTTTTTTTTATTCATTAAAGTCTATTAATTGCGTTTGAAAGACTGCTGCGCAAATACAGTGTGACATAAAATATTACAACAATCGCCATTTTATTCTGTAGGGTCTCTGCTAAAAAATATATATAAAATGTTTGGGGGTTCTAAGTACTTTTCTAGCAAAAAAAAAATGGATTTTTGTAAGATCTTACCGTAAAATCCTTTTCTCTTAAGCTCATTGACAGACGTAGTCCTCCTTGATTAATATCAACTCGGGTTATACTGCCCTCTACAGGAGTAGGACTAGACAGGAAAGAAAACGTTCTGGCCACACCTTAGGGGCAGTCCCAGAGGGTATATCCGCTCCCTCTCTGCTACAGCAAATCAGTTATGTCACAAAGCAGTGTTTAGAGAATTTAACCCAACCCAACTCAAAAACAGAGGGGCGGGTACTACGTCTGTCAATGAGCTTAAGAGAAAAGGATTTTACGGTAAGATCTTACAAAAATCCATTTTTCTCTGTCGCTCATTGACAGACGTAGTCCTCCTTGATTAATATCAACTCGGGACGTCCCAAAGCAGTGCCACAAATGAGGGGTGGGATAAAAAATCAAAATCCAATCTAGAAGGCCCAACCGGTGCCAACTAGAAGTTTTAAAGGCTCATCAATCAAAAGATGAGACTCAACTGAAATTTCAACGGAAAAAACCCTCGAGGTAGACCACCGGTCTCCTCAAATTGCGGCCTGCAAAACCTTGCGGCCAAATGAGGCATCCGCCGATGCCATCACATCAACTTTATAAAATTTTGTAAAGGTATGCACCGACGACCAGGTAGCCGCCTTGCACACCTGGACCACTGACGCCTGATGGCGGTAGGCCCAGGAAGTACTGAGCGCTCGAGTGGAGTGCGCCTTAACAGGGAACGGAGGATTCCGACCCTTAATAGAATAAGCCTGTACCACCGTCTGCCTAATCCATTTAGAGATAGTCGCGGCAGATGCCGGCAACCCCTTTCTGGGGCCATCCGTGACCACAAAAAGTGAATCAGTTTTACGGAACGATTCCGTAGTCTTCAGGTATACCCTGATTGCCCGAACTACATCCAAGGAATGCAACGCACATTCCCGAGGATGATTGGGCTTAGGACACAAGGAAGGTAGCACAATATCTTCATTCAGATGAAAGTCTGAAACCACCTTAGGAAGAAAGGATGGCTTCGGATGAAGAACTACCTTATCCCTATGAACCATTAGATATGGGGAATGGCATGATAATGCCGCCAGTTCTGACACCCTGCGTGCAGAAGTGATAGCCACCAAGAAGGCCACCTTCTGGGATAATGTAAGCAAGGGAATCTCCCTGATATTTTTAAAGGGAGGTTTCTGCAGAACCGACAAAACCAAATTAAGATCCCAGGGCGGTAAGGGCGCGCGCACTGGCGGAGCCAAGTGCCGCACCCCCTGGATGAAATTCCGCACCAAGGAATGGGTAGCCAGAGGCTTCTGAAAGAAGATTGCGAACGCTGAAACCTGACCCTTGATAGTGCTCAAGGATAGTTTCTGCTCAACCCCCTTTTGCAGAAAAGCCAAAATTCGGGTCACCAAATAGGTACGTGGGGGAAATCCCAAAGATTCACACCACGCAATATAAGTCTTTCATGTGCGATAATAGACTTTGCTGGAAGTCGCTTCCCTTGCTTTGATTAGCATAGGAATAACTGAAGCTGACAGCCCTCTGTCCTTCAGTACCTGGGTCTCAATGGCCAGGCCATTAAAACCAGCGACTGTAAAGCACGATGGAAGATCGGTCCTTGAGAACACAGATCCTCCCTGAGAGGAAGTCTCCAAGGAGCGTCCGCGACTAGCCTGTCCAAGTCGGCGTACCCGGCTTGACGAGGCCAGCCCGGAATTTCCAGGATAACTGGCGTTCCCTCCACCTCTATCCTGCGGAGAAATCTCAGCAGCAACTTGAGAGGGGGGACGATATATGGTGGCTGATACTGCCCCTACGGGCCGTTCAGCGCGTCTACTGCGTTCGCTAGAGGATCGCGGGCGCGCGTTGCCAACCTCCGCGCCTTCCTGTTGAGTCGATATGCCAACAGATCCACCTCCGGGATGCTCTAATGAAGACACAGATGGTGAAATCCTTGGTGATCGACCTAAGTCATCACCATGATATTGTCTGACTGGATCCGAACCGGGCTGCCCTAGAGCTGCTTGGTCCAGGCAATCCGACAAAGTCTGATCGCTCTCGGTTCCCACACATTTATCAGAAACTTGATTCCTATCAGAAGTGGTGACTTCTCTTGGTTGAGCATTAGAGACCGAAGTCACCGGACCAGAGACTCCTTGGTCCGCTCGCTCAACCAGATCCGATTCCTGAAGGGAACTGGGAATGATCTTTGGTAAAGGTAAAGAAAATGATCTGCTCAGGGAACGGGAATTACCGCTCCCTGTAGCATCTAAATGTTGGAAGGGAAGAATCGCACCGGTAGCAGTGATCGACACTCGATCTTGTATCCTGATCGTATGATCTCCTGAACCCTTTAGTCCGGGATTCAGGAAAGCTCTGGATCTGAACACCGGTGAAGACGTCCCCCCACCCCTGAGCCGGGTGGGGGCGCACCTTCAGGCTGTATTAGCCTTATCTTCAGGTTTGGCTGAGTCGGCCTTTTGTTTACCCGACCAGCGCCTTTTGAAACCTCCTGAAGGGGCTTTGTCCTTCATGCTCGCCCCAGCGGAGCGAACAAACCTTTTATGAGCGGAAAAGAAAGGTCCTCGTCTGTTACGAGGTCCTTTAGCTTTAGCAGTCTGCGGCAAAAAAGTGCTCTTACCCCCAGTGACATCCTTTATGATCTCATCTAGGGTGGCCCCAAATAGGCGATCCCCCTGAAAAGGGAGATTCGCCAGAGCTTTCTTGGAACCTTGATCCGCCGACCAACACTTTAACCACAGAACACGTCTGAGGACTACTGCTGACATTGATGCATGCGCTAACAAGGGAGTGGCATCCAGGGCTGCGTCACAGATGAACTGTAGTCATTGTATAATTTGTTCCATCAAATCAGACGCTGCCTGGGGGATACTTCTCCCCTTTAGGTCATGGCGTAACAATTTTGCCCATTCTGTCAATGTTTGTGAAACTAAACCAATGGCAACCACTGGTCTAAAGGATGACCCTATCAGGGAAAAAACAGTGAGGGATTCCGCTTCCACTTTTCGATCCACCGGATCCTTAAAGGACGGAGCGTCCTCCAATGGGATAACAGTGGCTTTATTTAGTCTGGAAATCGGTGGGTCCACCACTGGTGGTACCGTCCATTTTTTAATGAGGGATTCCTCAAACGGGTAGCGTCTAGCAATGCGTTTGGAAATAGTAAGGATTCGTTTCGGATGATCCCATTCCTCTTTAATCTTATTACCAAAACATTTGGGTAAGGGAAAAACCTTTGCCGTCTTGGTAGGCTTACTAGTACCAAAGGGAATTTCCATCTCGGTTACCTCTGCCGGTATAACCTCAAGTCTTAAGGTTTCCCGGACAGACACAACTAGTGCGTCCACCAATGCTTCTTCTTGTGCCATGGCGGAGGTAGAACCGTCCTCCTCACTATCTGAGGGAACATTACCTGAGACAACAGCCCCTGCAGAGGGACCTGCAGCTGCAATGACCATCTCAGAATCTGAATCTGAAGTATCAGATGAAATAGGGGTAGGCGGGGGTCGCTTTCTTGACCCCCGTCCCTGACAGGCCATCTCCACCCGGGATACCAAAGACTCCAAAACTGCTGTAAATGCATCAATACTCTGTGAGGCACTGGAGGGTCCTGCGGCCACCTCGAGGGGATCAGGTGGGGATACATGTGCGGCAGGGTCCATGATTATACAAGACACTTGCCGAAAAAAATTAATTGTAATCAAAAAATAAATAAAACTTTTTTTTTTTTTCTTGTCCCCCAGCGCAGCAGCGCCCCTCAGTGTTACCTGCTTTTGGACCCCTACAGAGAGAGAGAGAGAGACCCTGTTACAGACAGGGAGTCTTAGGCTTGGTTTCCCGGGTAAAGGAGGCGGCTCCGCCCCCTTACACGCCTTCCGGCGCCTCCCAATTGCTCCTCGAGGTGTTTGGTCACCTCAAACATGGCCGCCCCCATGCTAGAGACAAGAGGCTACGCCAAAATGGCAGCCCCGTGCAATCTGCAGGAAAATGGCGGCGGCCTGTGGAGGATAGCGGCGGTTTGCAAGGTAGCAGCGGCCTGCGGGAGGTGTGCGCTTGGCCTGTGCGGCCTGCGGGAGTGTGTGCTCGGCCTGTGCGGCCTGCGGGAGGTAATCCTCGGCCTGTGAGGCCTGCGGGAGTCTGTGCGGCCTGCGGAGGTGATCGGCTTTATGGAAGGATGCGACCTGCGGATGCGGTAATCCAGGCATAGGCATCGGCCTGTATACACATATGTCAGGTAAGATACCTCTATACCTTAATAGTAATGCCTTTTAGCAGTCTGCCACTGACTTCAGTCATCTCCCTTATAGTGTCATATAGTGACTATAGATAGTCAGCTCCTAAACCAAGCTTTTTTAAGAGGGGGATTAATGACACCTGTTAGGATCACGTCCATCCATCCTAGAGAGGGGCCCGCGTCCACCAACAAACCCAACAGGGGGAGAGGGGGAACATTTTACTCACCATACCGGAACCAGGCAGGCGCCAACTCCTGACAGAACCCCTCTCCACCGGAGTGGGGGGGCTGTCGACCAATGTGGACACCGTGACTCCGTTGGTCATTGGCGTCCAGGCGAGACGTTTAACTCGCAGGGTCTGTCCCCGTCCAGTGGGACTATGTCGCGGCTGACCCAGCGCAGAGCTAGGGCCTGCACGCGCTCGCAGGCTGAACTGGGGTGACCACTGGATCTCAACATCCAGCCCGTCGCCCAGTTTCAGCGTACTTGCTTAAAGATCTCACAGGAACACTGGAGAAAAAAAGCTGCCTAAAAAAAAGTATTTCTAAAAAATCTTGCCAGGACCAGAGATCCCACCAAGGAACTTAGGTCCTTACTCCTAACTAGACAGAAAAAAACTGATTTGCTGTAGCAGAGAGGGAGAGGATATACCCTCTGGGACTGCCCCTAAGGTGTGGCCAGAACGTTTTCTTTCCTGTCTAGTCCTACTCCTGTAGAGGGCAGTATAATCAGTGGTGGGATTCAGCCGGTTCGCACCGGTTCCATAGAACCGGTTGCTAACTTTCTGCAAGTTCGCAGAACCGGCTGAATCCCTCTGCGCGTCTGAGGACGCGCAGGACAATTGAATGTCCCGCACTCGGGCAGACGTGGCGCCACGGCCCGCCCATTCTGTGACAATAGCGAATGAGAATTCGCTATTGTCACATGATCCTCCTCCTGGCCAATCAGGGAGCGGGTCCTCCCGCTTCCTGATTGGCCGAAAGGCAAACACCGTGCCGTTGGACGAGAAGGAGGCTCCGCGGGAGGACTCGGAGACGTGGGGAGCCGACTGCGAGACCTTCCGTGAGGTAAGTGCATGGGTCTCGCGGGGGGATCGCTGGCACTCTGCAATTGGGGGCAATGTTGTGGCTGGCGCTCTGCAATTGGGGGCAATGTTGTGGCTGGCGCTCTGCAATTGGGGGCAATGTTGTGGCTGGCGCTCTGCAATTGGGGGCAATGCTGTGGCTGGCGCTCTGCAATTGGGGGCAATGTTGTGGCTGGCGTTATGCAATTGGGGGCAATGTTGTGGCTGGCACTCTGCAATTGGGGGCAATGTTGTGGCTGGCACTCTGCAATTGGGGGCAATGCTGTGGCTGGCGCTCTGCAATTGGGGGCAATGCTATGGCTGGCGCTCTGCAATTGGGGGCAATGTTGTGGCTGGCGCTCTGCAATTGGGGGCAATGTTGTGGCTGGCGCTCTGCAATTGGGGGCAATGTTGTGGCTGGCGCTCTGCAATGATTGGGGGCAATGCTGTGGTCACTGTGCATTGAAAGGGGGCACGCTGGTCTCTCTGCATTGAAAGGGGGGCACGCTGGTCACTGTGCATTGAAAGGGGGGCACGCTGGTCACTGTGCATTGAAAGGGGGGCACGCAGCGCTGGTCACTGTGCATTGAAAGGGGGGCACGCAGCGCTGGTCACTGTGCATTGAAAGGGGGGCACGCTGGTCACTGTGCATTGAAAGGGGGGCACGCTGGTCACTGTGCATTGAAAGGGGGCACGCTGGTCTCTCTGCATTGAAAGGGGGGCACGCTGGTCTCTCTGCATTGAAAGGGGGGCACGCTGGTCACTGTGCATTAAAGGGGGCATGTACACTGGTCACTGTGCATTGAAAGGGGGCACGCTGGTCTCTCTGCATTGAAAGGGGGAACGCTGGTCACTGTGCATTGAAAGGGGGCACGCTGGTCATTCTGCTGGGAAAGTCGGAACTGGTTACTAAAATTTTTGAATCCCACCACTGAGTATAACCCAAGTTGATATTAACCAAGGAGGACTACGTCTGTCAATGAGCGACAGAGAAACTGATTTTAACTTGCAAGCAGCAAGTGTCAGAAAAAGGTCCAGTCTTTAAGAGGTTAAACTTCCTTTCTCCCTGGCAGAGGGAAGGAAAAGATACAATGTAATCCTTTTGTTTATAGTTCCTGGGAGACTAAGGCTACATTCACACCTGAGCGTAGCGTTTTCGCGCGTTTTTTACCGCGATTTTACCGCAATTTTTACCGCGATTTTACCGCGATTTTTGTGCAGGCGTTTTTAGATTGAATAGAGACCAATGGAAAACGCCTGTAATCTGCCCAAAAAGAAGCTCATGTACTTTTTTGAGCGTTGGACGTTTTGCTCACAGCGTCAAAACGCTCAGATGTGAACAGGGGCCATTGAAATGAATAGGATTAGTCTTGTTGGGCGTTTTGAGAGCTGATCCTAGAGCAGAAAAACTCCCCAAAAACGCCCCAAAACGCCTACATGTGAACGGAGCCTTAATGCTGATAGGCGTTTGTTTGCAGGAGGCTTTTTTTTTTTTTTCTCCACAGCTGTTCTCTCTGCTTCCTCACAGCTATTCAAAGAATCGAGCATATGTCAGGTTTAGATCGTCAGGGGGGGTGAATCGAGATCGCGATTTTCATACGATTAATCGTGCAGCTCTACTGTGATGCCGACTGTACCTCTAGCCATCATATACTAAGTTCTTTGCTGTCAGTTCAACCCATGTGAGCTAATTTTTGGAGCCTATACAGGTCGCCACTTACTTCTGTATACTGTGAACGCCTACTGTACCTCTAGCCATCATATATTAAGTTCTTTGCTGTCAGTTCAACCCATGTGAGCTATTTTTTGCAGCCTATACAGTATGCCACTTACTTCATTATACTGTGAACGCCTACTGTACCTCTAGCCATCAAAAACAAAGTTCTTTGCTGTCAGTTCAACCCATGTGAGCTAAGTTTTGCAGCCTATACAGGCCGCCACTTACTTCTGTATACTGTGAACGCCTACTGTACCTCTAGCCATCATATATTAAGTTCTTTGCTGTCAGTTCAACCCATGTGAGCTAATTTTTGCAGCCTATACAGGCTGTCACTTACTTCTGTATACTGTAAATGCCTACTGTGCCTCTAGCCATCATATACTAAGTTCTTTGCTGTCAGTTCAACCAATGTGAGCTAATTTTTGCAGCCTATACAGGCCGCCACTTCTGTATACTGTGAACGCCTACTGTACCTCTAGCCATCATATACTACGTTCTTTGCTGTCAGTTCAACCCATGTGGAATAATTTTTGGGGCCAATACTGGCTGACACTTACTTCTGTATCCTGTGAATGCCTAATGTACCTTCAGCCACAGAATACTACGTTCTTAGCTGTCAGGTAAACGCATGTGGGCTAATTTTTGGGGCCTGGAATGGCCGACACTTTATCCTGTGAATGCCTAATTTTTCAGACTGGAAATGAAAAACAATGGGTCTGTAAAGGTTCCGCCAAATTGTGGAATGGATGCGGACCCATTTTACAGATTTGTGAATGGACCCTATATGTATTAGACAATGTATTTACCGGCTGCTGTCAGTTCTGGCTGATTTATGAAAAAATATATACATTTTTTGCTGTAAAAAAATAAATAAAAATTTAGGGCAACTTTTTCAATTGCAATACTTCTGTTTTGACATTGTCCATGTGCTGGGACTATTTATGCACAGCTAGTACGTCTTTTGTGGCTGCAAATATGACCTAAAGGTTTTTAAAGTTCGCCTCCCATTAAAGTCTATGGGGCCCGCCGCAAACTCGCAGTTCGCGGATTTTTGAGAAAATGTGTGGCTGGCGATCACAAACAGCCCCGGCCGATGTTTGTCCATCTCTACAAATTATAAATACTCCAGGAGCTTCTCCTGACCTCCATTCCCATTCTTCTGGAAGTTTCCAGCAAATTCCAGCAAGTACGGGGAGGTTTTAGAAGTGCTGCCTGTGAGTCACCCAGCCTCCCTGAGTCACTTCCAAACCCAGGATCAACCATGCAGGCTTGGCTGCTTCCCAAGCCTGACAAATTAACTACACTAACAAAAACCTTAACGCTTACCTATCTAGTACACTAGAGGGTGCTACACATATGTAAATACTGTAGTAATTTCTCTTGTTGGATCTATTTACCACTTCTGAACCGGAAGGATTTGCCCCCTTAATGACCAGGCCATATTTTGCAATTTGGTACTGTGTTAATTTAACGGACAATTGCGCAGTCGTGCAATACTGTACATAAATAAAATTTAAGTCCTTTTTTCCCCACAAATAGAGTTTTCTTTTGGTAGTATTTGATCAACTGTGCAATTTTTATTTTTCGCGCTAAAAAAAAAAAAAAAAACATAAATTCTGAAAAGAAAAAAAACAATATTTTTCACATTCTGCTATATAACATTCCCAACAAAAAAAAATATTTAAAAATCTAAATGTTTTAACATTTTAGGCCAATTTGTTTTCTGCTACATATTTTTGGTAAAAAAATCGCAATAAGCGTATTTTGATTGGTTTGCGCAAAAGTTATTACTACTACTAACTACGGGAAAGATTTATGTCATTTTTATTGTTTTTTTTTTCTACTAGTAATGGCGGCAATCTACAATTTCTAGCGGGTCTGTGACATTGTGGGGGACAGATCGGACCCCTGACTGACATTTTTGACACTTTTGGGGGGACCAGTGACATTACTACAGTAATCAGTGCTAAAAATATGCACTGTTACTGTAATAATGACACTGGCAGAGAAGGGGTTAACGCTGTGGGTGGTCAAGGGGTTAAATGTGTACCTAGGGGCGTGTTTCTAACTGGGGGCGGGGCTTGTGAAATGATCACAGAGACCTATGTTCCTATATAGAAGGATCACAGGGGCCCTTATGATCCTCCCAGGGAGAAGAATGGTCAGCTGTGTTTACAACATCCGACCGTCCTTCTCTCTCAGTGAGGAACGATCGCGGGTGCCAGGCGGCAATCAGAAGCCGCCTGACCCGTGCATCAGCTTCCCCACTAAGGAGCTGCTTTCAATTGTATATTCAACAGATTAACCACTTAACGACCGCCCGCCGCAGTTATACTGTGGCAGGCAGCCACTCCTGCGTGAACCGCCGTAGGTATACTTCGGTCGCGCGCAGGCAGCCAAACTTCAGCTTACACTTTATTAGCACTTACAGTTTCAGATTTTTTTTTTTCTTTGCGGATAAATATTTACATGAATAAATAAAAGCTGGTCTTTGTAGGCTGCCCTGTTAGTGATAATGGATTGTCTCAACCCTAAATTTCTACATCTGCAGGACAGCTTGTTCTTTTGAAAAACGGCAGACTTACCTGGCGGGATCACCAAAAAGAAAGAAGTGCTAAAAAAGGAAACTCAAGCCACTGCATCTAAGAATTGGCAAGCTGCAATATAATAAATGTTTGCTTTTGGGTTTGATACCTCTTTATTGATTTATAACACACACTGAGATGGATTCCTGCCAAACCAGATGTAAACAACTTTTATTTGCAAAGAAATGTGACCAAGATAAAGTACGATTTACGGTTTCTTTGGAAAAATTCCAAAATTCATAGTGCTGAAAGACAAACAGATGAAATGTTTTTTTTGGCAATGACTCAGAACTAAGACTGCTACTGCAAGAAAAAAAAAAAAAAAATGTTGACTGACTACTAGGTAGATTCATTTCACCATCTTAGCTGGCACAAAAAGGAAAATAAGCCAAAAGATTTTCTGAAAAAAAGACGAGGCGATCCATGAAATGAGTCCACCTGATTTCAGCACAGAGGCTTCTCTATAAATTCCTCATTAGCCAAGAAGAGAACTCAAACCAACCCGCAGAGAGGTTTCTGTTCCCGTCATCTGACCTCCACATAGAAATGGAAGATGAATATTCTTGAGCTGTTCGAATTCCCAGATTTTATGAGAGACTCCGTGTCTATAAACAAAGTGTTGGGCTAAAAATAATTCATAAAAAAAAAAATACAGAGTGAAAAATAAAATAAATAAATAAACAGCCCCAAAGAGATGATGGTGAAAAATTCTTGTAGTCACAGGTCACAGGTGAATCACATCACATTTCCTTCGCCACAAAGGTCAGCCACCAACAGATGGACAAGATGTACTGCAACCGAATAGCCAAGACCTCCTAATTACAAGCAGGTCTGGCAAGCTTTTGTGGAATTCCCCTTTGAAACCGCATGTTTGGGTGCTGGTGGTAACCTGGCGACAGAGATAGGCCCCGATGTCCGCTAGAGGGCGGAGCTTGGACGGAACCCCCAAGGTAAGCCTGAGGTGCGGAGTCTAAGTATCCACCGGTTTTCACCAGAGCCTCTAGTGGTGAGGATGGAGTTCGCTGCGTGTGGATACCAGGACGCGGTCCTCAGGGTCGCCCCACCAGGGGTGAACCGATCAAGGTCCGAAGGCGGGTAAACAGACAAGGGAGATCCGAGACAATGGTCAAACAAGCCGGGGTCAGGACGGGCAGCAGACGAGCGGAGTCAGGAACAAGCCAAAAAGTCAACAGGAAATCAGCAGCAAACAGGTCACAGGTTCAGGAACAACGGCAGGAGCTGAAGACAAGACAGCACTGAACCTGTGTGCTGATCCAGCTTAAATAGAGCTCTTTCTAGATGAGAGGGGTGGAGCTGGAATAGCCTGTGAGTCTTAACTCATCCTCTGCCAGAGCCTTCCTGACAGGTTCCTAACATTGCCCCCCCCTTAAGGGCAACCTCCGGGTGCCCAACAAGCTCCTTTTTTGTGGATGAGCACGAAAAAATGCTTGGATTAGGTCCGCAGCATGGACGTTCCGTTCAGGCTCCCAGGAGTTCTCTTCTGGACCATAACCCTTCCATTTGATGAGAAACTGTAGCTGGTTGCCTCTCTTTCGACAGTCCACCACAGCCTCAACCTCATACTCCACATCTCCATCCACGAACACAGGTTCTGGGGTACCTGAACTTCTACCAGGGAAGTTATCGGGGATCACGGGCTTCAGTAAGGAAACATGAAATATGGGATGGATCCAAAGGGTATCGGGTAGGGATAGTTCATAGGACACATCATTGAGTTTCCTTTTAACTGGAAATGGACCAATAAATCTGGGAGCCAGTTTCTTGGACGGACAGGCTAGGCGGAGATTAGCCGTGGAAAGCCAGACCCGATCGTCAGGTTGAAGAATCAACTCTCCCTTCTTTCTCTTGTCAAAGATCCTTTTGGACGCAGTTTGGGCCTTGGCTAAGGTCTCCCGCAGAAGGTTATTATTCCGGGAAAAGAAGTTGACGGTGTCTTGGACTGCAGGAACTCCGGATTCACATGGAATATCTGGTAAGAAGGAGGGATGAAATCCGTAATTAGCGAAGAAGGGAGATTGGCCAGTAACAGAGTGCTTGGAATTGTTGTAGGAGAATTCTGCAAATGGTAACAGGGCTACCCAGTCGTCCTGGACAAAGGTGGTAAAGCACCGCAGGTACTGCTCCAGGATTTGGTTTGTCCTCTCAGTTTGTCCGTTGGTCTGTGGGTGGTAGGCTGAGGACATAGACAGCTCGATCTTTAACAGTTTACATAAAGCCTTCCAGAAGCAGGACGTAAATTGTACCCCTCTGTCAGAGATGATGTTCCTGGGAATCCCATGGAGTCTTATGATCTCCCTAATGAAGATCTCTGCAGTTTCCCTTGCAGAGGGAATACCCTTGAGGGGCAAAAAATGGGCCATTTTAGAGAGTCGATCTACCACCACAAAAATGGCAGAGCACCCTGCAGATGGTGGAAGTTCCACGATAAAATCCATGCAATTGTTTGCCAGGGCCGATCAGGGATGGGAAGAGGTCTGAGAAGGCCCCATGCCTTACTTCTGGCGGTTTTACACCGGGAACAGGTGGTACAGGAGAGTACATAACTCCTGCAGCTCTCTTCCATGTCAGGCCACCAAAAAGAACGCTGCAGGAGGTCAAGGGTTCTATGGACGCCAAAATGACCGGCCAGAGGGTGATCATGACAGGCAGCCAGAATTGCTGTTCTGACCTCTTCCGGGACAAAGATCTTGTCTTTAACCCATAACAAGCCATTCTTGTGCACCAGGGGTATTCCGGGTGGACCAGGAATGTGGGCAGAGGCTTGCTCAAGACGGGCCTTCAGATTTGTGAATAAAAGTAGGAAGTTCTTTTCGGATAGGATGGTGTCAGGTACTGAAGTTTCCTTCGGGCTATCAAACATCCGGGACAGGGCATCCGGTTTAACATTTTTAGACCCAGGCCGATAGGTGATATGAAATGAAAACCTTGAAAAAAAAAGTGCCCACCGTGCTTGACGGGGTAACAAACGTTTTGCAGATCTCAGATACTCAAGGTTTTTGTGATCCGTAAAAATAAGAATAGGGTGTACAGCCCCCTCAAGCAAATACCGCCACTCTTCAAGTGCTGCTTTGATCGCCAGAAGTTCCCGGTCCCCAACATCCTAATTCCTCTCTGCAGAGGAGAGTTTCCGGGAAAAGAAGGCTATCGGGTGTATCAAATCCTTGGTTCCCTGTCTTTGGGAGAGGACTGCCCCGACAGCAACTTCAGAAGCGTCAACCTCGAGGAGGTAGGGTAAGGTGGGATCCGGGTGACTCAACACAGGGGCTGACGTTAAGAGCTTCTTAAGGACCAAGAAGGCGGACTGGGCTTCGGGGGTCCATTGAAAGCGAACACTCTTCTTGGTGAGCTGAGTAATGGGAGTGATGATATGAGAGAAACCCTTAATAAACTTTCTATAGAAGTTGGCAAAGCCAACGAATCGCTGCACTCCCTTTTTGTCAGATGGAGGTGGCCAATCCAGGATGGCAGAGACTTTTTGGGGATCCATCTCTATACCCTCTGTAGAAATTATTAACCCCAGAAACGGGATGCTGCTCCGCTCGAATTCACACTTCTCGGCCTTAACATAGAGACCATGCTGACGGAGGCGGCCGAGGACATTTCGAACATGCTCGCGATGTTGCTCCAGGGATGTAGAGAAGATTAGGATGTCATCTAGGTAAACTATGACAAAGATATCCAGCCAATCCCGGAAAATATCGTTCACAAAGTGTTGGAACGTAGCTGGGGCGTTGCAGAGGCCAAAAGGCATCACAAGATATTCGAAATGCCCAACCTGGTACGAAAAGCTGTCTTCCACTCATCGCCTTCTCTAATACGGACTAAGTTGTAGGCCCCGTGGAGATCCAACTTAGTGAACAGGACAGCAGATCTGAGCCGCTGAAAGAGCTCGGGAACCAGAGGGAGAGGGTAGCGGTTCTTAATTGTAACTTTATTCAAGTCTCTGTAATCGATACAAGGTCGAAGGGAGTGATCCTTCTTTTCTACAAAAAAGATACCTGCCCCTGCCGAAGAGGTGGAAGGACGGATAAACCCCTTCTTCAGACTTTCGTCCACATAGTCCTTTAAAACGTCCAGCTCACGTTCAGATAGTGGGTAAATTCAGCCAAATGGGATCTCGGCTCCCGGGAGCAAGTCGATGGGGCAATCATATGAACGGTGAGGAGGTAAGGTCTCAGCTCCCCGCTTACTGAAAACATCCAGGAAGTCGTGATATGCCTTGGGTACAACAGAACATAAATCAGGCTCAGATTCGAGACAGAACAGAGTTTGGGGGGACTTGGATGGAGTGGGTAGACAGGAGTTCCTGCAGTAAGGAGAGGGGAACTGGATGGCTCCTGTGATCCAGTTGATTTGCGGGTTGTGTGCCTGCAACCATGGCAATCCCAGGATAATGGGAAATAAGGGAGATGCGATGACATCCAAACGTATCAATTCCTTATGGCCAGATGGAGAGACCATTGGAAGAGGAAGGGTTTCTTGGGTCACGGGTCCAGACTTGATGTGGGAGCCATCGGCCAGGAAGATAGTGAGGTCCTGGGTCTTGGTCTGGAGAGGTATGCCTTGCTGCCCCACAAAGGAACGGTCAATGAAACAACTGCAGGCTCCCGAGTCAATGATTGCTGTAACCTGGACGGGTCCTTCTGGGAGTTGCAAAGACACAGGAAAGGCTAAGTGGGAGGTGGAGGTAACTGATGCCACACAACTGGAGGGCGAGACTGGCAAAGACTTATGGTGTTTCGCTGCGCAGGAGCGCACATAATGGCCAGCTTCTCCGCAATACAGGCAAAGATTACCCAGCTGGCGGCGACGTCTCTCCTCCGCATGACCCCAAGTTGCGTGGGTTCAGGAGCATCAGGCATGGCTCCGGCGGGAGCAGGGCTGGGAGAGACTGCCCCAGCGGAAGGGAAGTGTACAGGAGGTGCTACTCGTGGCAACATCCAGGCTGGCCGAAACTGCTGCGTTGATCGTTCCGCCCAGCGTTCTCGGAACCGACGGTGGATTTGAATGGCCTGGGAGATCAAATCCTCTAGGACGTCGGGGATGCCCACCCGGGCCAATTCGTCCTTCAGTGCTTCGGACAAGCCTAGACGGAACTGGTACCGGAGTGCAGCCTCGTTCCAGGAAGTGTCGGAACTCAGGCGATGGAAGTCCGTGACATAGTCTTCTACGGGTCTGCGCCCCTGCTGGAGAACGTGTAGCGCAGCTTCTGCGGTGGAAGATCGCTGTGGATCATCATAGAGTTGGGCCATAGCCTCAAAAAATGACAATAGAGAGTTCAAATGGGGAAATGGGGACTACCCTCTTCAAGGAGCCGATGGGCCCAGGACTGGGGTCCGCATAGTAGCAATGAAATAACAAACCCCACCTTGGTGGCCTCCAGGGAGAAGGTCCGGGGTTGCAAGGAGAAGTAGAGCTGGCAGGCATTGCGAAAAGCTCGGAATTTACCCCGATCTCCGGAATATTTTTCAGGGTTAGGGACCCGAGGTTCCGGTGGCAGCATCACTACTGTGGGGCTGGAGGCCGGTGCTGCAGTTGCGGCTGCGACTGCGGCAGCGGAGGAGGGAGCAGATGGCGCAGTGGAATCTGCGGTGAGGGTTACAGAGCGTAATCGTCCCTCTAACTGTGTATAGCCATCCTGAAGCATCCTCACGGCTTGAGACAGGGCTGCTAGGTGTTGGCAGATCTCCTCTAACGGTGAAGCCTCTCTTGCAGGTTCCGACATGGCTGTCTTGTACTGTTAGGGTGCTGGTGGTAACCTGGCGACAGAGATAGGCCCCGATGTCCGCTAGAGGGCGGAGCTTGGATGGAACCCCCAAGGTAAGTGACACAGGCTAGCCTGAGGTGCGGAGTCTAAGTATCCACCGGTTTTCGCCAGAGCCTCTAGTGGTGAGGATGGAGTTCGCTGCGTGTGGATACCAGGTCGCGGTCCTCAGGGTTGCCCCACCAGGGGTGAACCGATCAAGGTCCGAAGGCGGGTAAACAGACAAGGGAGATCCGAGAGAATGGTCAAACAAGCCGGGGTCAGGACGGGCAGCAGACGAGCGGAGTCAGGAACAAGCCAAAAGGTCAACAGGAAATCAGCAGCAAACAGGTCACAGGTTCAGGAACAACGGCAGGAGCTGAAGACAAGACAGCACTGAACCTGTGTGCTGATCCAGCTTAAATAGAGCTCTTTCTAGATGAGAGGGGTGGAGCCGGAATAGCCTGTGAGTCTTAACTCATCCTCTGCCAGAGCCTTCCTGACAGGTTCCTAACACCGCATTCTGGTAAGGACCTTGGAGCAGGTGTAACATCTACCTCAGGGTGTAACTCCATTGGACATCCAGAGCTCCCAAATACGTATATGCAAATAAGAAATTGCTATATAGTGTAAAACTTGAGTCAGTGAACAGAGTACAGAAGAGGGGGCACGCACCACAGTCCTGATATTTACTAAACCTGGTGCAGCTGTTCATAATAACCAATCAGCTTCTATGTATTATTGTCAAACCCTAATTAAACGAGCGGATTGGTTACCATGGACAGCTTCAGCAGATTCTGTGTGCACCACTTTTAGTACATCTCCCCCTAAGCGCCCATAGAGTAAGATACCTCTAACCTGAAATTTGTTGGGTTCCTGAAATCTCCCTGAATATGTGTAGACTAATGGGTTGTTTTTAGTGGACTGACTATACAGGAGGACACTTCCAGTGCTACAAGGTGGGCAACTACAACTCAATCCTAGCATTTTTTCATAAAATCACCTCTGCATTTTACATGAAGTGGACATGTGCAGAATGGAAATCTTTTTTTTTTTCTTGTTTCATCAGTTTATTTTAGCACATTTTTACATTTAATAATAATTGTATTTTTTGTGTTGATAAAGGGAACAGTAATGGGCTCCTTTTTCTTACCCATTTATGTGAAAATGACCCATGGTTACCCAAGATAGAGTTAAAGATATTTTTGGAGCAATAAATTGTTCATGTTCTAAAGACATAAGGTTTTTACCTTAGGGCATTCTCTGCATTAAGGTATAAAACCCTCAGCTCCCCCAGCCCCCCTTTAATGCCTGGCTTCTCTTTTGATTCAGCACTTTACCCTTCTGCAGCAGTGCTGCTCCCTCTCCCTCTTCACACAGTACACAGAGGCGGCAGTGGGAGGTATTTTGGCTCCTGCTGCGGTCAACTGAATACTATTGTAACGCTACCCCCATAGGCGCCGCTGGTGAATATGGGTACCTCCCACCCCGCACGGCCAGGCACATTCATCTTCCACACACACTGGAATCAGGAATCAGTCCTTGCAGCTTTGTTTTTTTTTTTGTATTTTATTGGGGGGGTTGAACTTAGACGGGGGTAGGGTTATAATGGGATGCCCACTTGATCAACAAGAAATTCTTCAGGGACACAAACTATACACATCCAGTATATATACACACTTCTCTTCTACCTCAAGCACAATCTTTCTTGTAGAATTACATCTCCCAGGACAAGCTAGCATGGACGGTTTTAGAACACAGTTTCAGTCAGGTCCAAAGTAAAAACCCTTTGCAGGCACGGTTTGCGGGTAGTGTAGAAGAAAAAAGAGGTCTTTGATGCTAGCTGTCCTATTCCTGTAGCTACTGTTCCCAGTACCACCTCTGCAGGCACTGCCAGCCCATCTGGCTGCAGCTGCCCCTTCCACCATCCCTCCTGGCTACTTCACAATCCTCCCAGACTGACTCTGCATCCACCCTAGACTGCTTGCACATAGTCTATCAGTTATGCCTCTCAGTCTTCTTACTGCAACACTCACCAGCCCTCTTGACTGTCTTCCTCCCTGGAGATTTGCCCAGCAGTGTCCTGCTGTCCTCTCCTTGCTCCCATGCCTCCAGGTCAGGAGCCTACTGTGAGTTATGAAAAGAGGTCCCTTCCACACCTTAGTCCAGGTCCCTTCCACACTTGAGGCTCTGAGGAAGAGGCTAGGCCTCGAAACGCGTTAGCCTTCAAGAATCTAAGGGACTACTCATCCTCGGATACCTTTACTGAGGACTGCGTTCCTTTTGTGACATGCTTTTAACAAGAACTCGTTTGTGAGTATTTTTCATCTTATTTTTTAAATAAACCATCTAAATGATAATGCACTAGGCCGGTGCGCCCCTGTGTTTGTTTGTTGTTACAGTGTTTCCAGACTTCCCTGGTCGTGTAAGAGGCAGCAAGGTCGTAGCATTTTTCCTGGGTTGATGTGTCCACAGCTACAGAAATACCTTTAATACCTTAATAAGTTGGACTAAAGTTCACACCACTCCGAGCGCAGGTCACGGGTGCTTTGCACCAAAAAACTGTATGTACTGTTTATTACACCTGAGCCCAGGCCTGAGTTCAATCCCCCCCTCCCCGACTAGAAGGTTACTTTCAAAGGCCTCCGACAGCCTAACACTCCATCTCCATCTTCCACCCAAACTCACACTGCCCCAGCTGGGCTGACCCTTAGTATTTGAGGGGGCCTGCCCCTTGCCAACCCATCTGTTGGTGATTGGTCAGGGCCCTCAGAATACTCCAGACAGCTCCTCCTAGACCCCTCCCAACTGCTTCTGGAATCTTTTCCAAGTTTCCAGCAAGCAGGGGGAGTCACCAGAGATGCTGCTGCTGAGTCATCCAGCTTCACTGAGTCACTCACCCGACTCAGATTAGCCACTTAGCGACCGCCCACTACAGTTTTACTGCAGCAGGCAGCCGCTCCTGAGCAAAGCGATGTAGTACTACATAGCTTGCTCAGGAGACTCTAGGGGGCGAGCGCGCACCGCCGGAACTGCGCTCCTGCCCCTGAACATCAGCTGGGAGCCAGTGCGTGTGACCGGCGGCTCTGATGGCCGCCGGCCACTTGCAATCTCCCGCAGCTGAGAGAGAAGGGCGGACAGCTGATGTAAAAACAGCCGTCTGTCATTCTCCCTTATTACAGAGGCTATGTGATCCTGCTATATAGGATTGCATGTCTCTGTGATGATCTCAAAAGCCACGCCCCTCTACATTCAGAATCACGCCCCTAGGATCACACTTAACCCCTTGATCACCAGTAATGTTAACCTCTTCCCTGCCAGTGTCATTTTTACAGTAACAGTGCATATTTATAGCACTGATTACTGTAGCAATGTCTCTGGTACCCCCAAAAATGTAAAAAATGTCAGTTAGGGGTCTGATCTCTCTGCCGCAATTTCGCAGTCCCACAAAAAATCGCAGGTCGCCGCCATTACTAGTAGAAAATAAAACAACAAAAATGACATAAATCTTTCCCGTAGTTAGTAAACGCAACTTTTGTGCAAACCAATCAAACTACGCTTATTGCGATTTTTTTACCAAAAATATGTAGCAGACAACAAATTGGCCTAAAATGTTAAAAAATTTAGATTTTTACATTTTTTTTTTGAGAATTTCATATAAAAAAATGTGAAAAATATTGTTATTTTTTCAAAATTGTCGCACTTTTTTTGTTTATAGTGCAAAAAATAAAAAATGCACAGGTGATCAAATACCACCAAAAGAAAGCTCTGTTTGTGGGAAAAAAAAGGACGTCAATTTTGTTTGGGTACAGCATTGCTTGACCGTGCAATTGTCCGTTAAACTCACGCAGTGCCGAATCGCAAAATAGGGCCTGGTCATTGAGCAGCCAAATCCTCTGGGGCTAAAGTGGTTAGCACACAGGTATGGCTGCCAGCCAAGCCTGACAATTTATATACTATACACAAAAATGTTATCACTTAGCACTCTAGCCATGCTAGAGGGTGTTACACAATGAGAGCATGGGGGGCAGGGGCAGGCCACACTGTGTGTGTCTATTGATGAACACAGCCCAGCTTAGGAGCTTAGGAGCATGCCCTTACAGCACAGTTTGCTATGGAGGGGGGGGGGGGCACTCAGAAGAAGAGGAGGAGACAGTAGTGATGGGGGACTCTAGAAGAGGAGGCAAGGGGCTGTTCTGTGCAATACCATTGCACAGAGCATGTAAGCATAACATATTATTTTAGGAAACAAATTATTCCTTCACAACCACTTTAATCTGATTTGACATACCAATAACATTTTAGTTTTTAAGCTATATGTCAAGCTCATGAAATACAACCAATTTTTTTTTTTTTTTTTTTTTTTATATGAAGTAGTCCCAAAAAGATACAGTCTAGGGGACCAAAACTCCACTGGGTCAGGTAAAGTTTTCGAGGCTGTTGCAAAAACCTTTCACTTTACCCAAAATGTACTTACAGCCAAACGCTAACAGAACACACTCTGAAAATAAATCGCTGTCCAATGTACAATAAGACAAAACCTGGAATTTAGTCAAAGTATCAATTTTATTATGAGATACAATGCATGATTTTGTGATATTAAAATAAGTTTAGATAATAAACATTGGAACCCCCTTACCAAAGAGCCTTTGAAGAGTTTTCTGTAAAATAGGAAAAGGGGTAGATATGCACGATAACCCCAACCACCATTGGTCAGAACCCAAGATGTTAATCTTGCAATTGTATACAGAAAATGTATACTGTATCTAGTAGTAGTTAGTCACTTTCAAAAATGTATTTTTACAATTCTGCACATTCTTTTTTTTTTTTATTAGGACATATCTTACCTTTAATATTCTCAGATGGTTAACCACTTAAGCCCCGGAGGATTTGGCTGCTCAAAGACCAGGGCCTATTTTGCGATTCGGCACTGCGTGACTTTAACTGACAATTGCGCGGTCGTGCGACGCTGTATCCAAATGAAATTGACGTCCTTTTTTTCCCACAAACAGAGCTTTCTTTTGGTGGTATTTGATCACCTGTGAAATTTTTACTTTTTGCCCTATAAACAAAAAAAATGAGCGACAATTTTGAAAAAAATAACAATATTTTTCACATTTTTTTATATGAAATTTCCCCCAAAAAATGTAAAAATCAAAATGTTTTAACATTTTAGGCCAATTTGTCTTCTGCTACATATTTTTGGTGAAAAAAAAATCGCAATAAGTGTATTTTGATTGGTTTGCGCAAAAGTTATTGCGTTTACTAACTACAGGAAAGATTTATGTAATTGTTATTGTTTTTTTTTTTAAACTAGTAATGGTGGCAATCTGCGATTTTCTTTTTTGCAGGACTGCGACTTTGCGGCGGACAGAACGGACCCTTGACTGACATTTTTTACACTTTTGGGGGTACCAGTGACATTGCTACGATAATCAGTGCTATACAGATGCACTGTTACTGTAAAAATGACACCAGCAGGGAAGGGGTTAACTTTATTAGAGATCCAGGGGTTAAGTGTGTCCCTAGGGGCGTGCTTCTAACTGTAAAGGGGCGTGGATTTTGATGTAACCACAGAGACATACGATCCTACATAGCAGGATCGTATGATCTCTGCTGTTACACAGGGGAGAATGACAGGAGGCTTTGTCTACATTAGCCGCCTGCCTTTCTCCCTCTCCAGTGGGAGATCGCGAGTGACCGGCGGACATTGGAGCCGCTGGTCACTCGCGCGGGGATGGCAGTGAACGAGCGGGGGAGGGAGCGTGCCTCCGGCGGCGCGCGCTCGCCCCCCTATTGGCTCGCGGGTTAGTGACGTACCAATACGTCACTTTGACCAGGAGGGGCTGACCGCCGCAGTATATGTACTTGCGGCGGTCGGCAAGTGGTTAAAGGAGGATGGAGGATTCCATTGCTGAATCTCTTTCAGAATGACTAGAAGTAGAAGAATTGTTTGTTTATCTTAATGGTCCTCTAAAAAACATTTGAGCCAATTTGCCGGCATTTTCATTCGCCCTCGCCTGTTATTTCTGTGACATCTCCCTCTCGTTATACTTCCAGTAACATTGTTGTATTTTGTCTTGGATCTGGTCCAGGTTGCTCTTCACATTTTTCTTCTCTACGTCTAGCAGCTCTTTCATCATAGAGCCGTGATATGAAAAAGCCCACTTGACTTACATCTTGCTTAATCTCTTTATTTTTCCAGCATCTGAAAGAAACGTGTATCCGATTGCATAATTAAATAATGATGGAATTATCCATTTAATTATTTTTATAAAATGTATATATCTTTCAAACGGCCCTGTGTGTAGTTTGACAACCTTATGTTTTTATGAAATATTTATAGCTTATTCACAACAATAGAAGTCTAAATATCACAACTTTAGTTAATTTCACGTCAAAGAGAACAAATTTGTAATTTTGCACTGGTAACCATGATGACAACTCATTTCAGGGGCGTGGCCCATACTTACCTCCTCTGATGTCTACATCCTGGATGGCTAAAACAGGTTCCAAATAAGCAGAGACCAATGTCTTCATTTACGTTTGACGTTCTCACCTTAAGCCATTCTGTTCTGAACTGGAACAATTTAGTCTACAAAGATTAGACAGTTAACCTCCCTGGCGGTATGATTCTTTCGGATTTTAGGTGCTGAAAGCGGTACAATTATTTTGCATGTAATTCTTAAGAATGAGCAGCCCAAACCAACTATTTACATATGATTTTTTTTTTTACTGTGCGTTCTTCTTTATAACATCTCGGGTATGATAAAGTTTGGAACAAAAAATCATAAATTATAATATAATAAAAAAACGATAAATAAGTTAAAGCATGTATTTATGTATGTATGTATATATATATATATATATATATATATATATATATACACACATATACATATATACATACATACATACATACATATATATATATATATATATATATATATATATATATATATATATATATATATACACACACAGTACATACATATATATGTATATATATAAAAAGTACAGTAAAACTGCAGGAAAGGGCACTAGGGGGCAAACTAATGTGACTATATTTTATTTTGCATTGTATCAGTGTGTTTGGTGTGTTTTACATTTGAATTTGCCGCCGGTTCCACCCCCCTGCGAACGTCACGTCGCAGGAGACGGAAGCCGGGGCTCACAGAGGATCGGGAGGAAGCTCCGCCGCCTCTCACCGCCGAGATACATCGCTGGATCCCGGTGACAAGGTAAGTAACCCCTCTTCCAGGATCCAGCGATCTTCCTAGCGGTACCCGGAGTGTGGCTCGGGGTTACCGCTTTTGGCTCTGAAATTTATCCCCGAGCCACGCTTGGGAATACTGCTAGGAAGGTTAAATAAAGTCAAGGCACTTGTAGTATCCGGACAATGGGTTTCTGGGATACCCACAACACCTGGAACCAAAGACAAGTCATATAGAAGCCCTTATGACACTGTGAGATAGATTAGAAATAGACCCCCTTTTTCCATCAGAACTGCCTTCATTCTTTATGGCGTAGAATTCAACAAGATGTAAACGTTCCTCAGATTTTGGTCCATAGTGACATGATAGCATTACGCAGTTGCTGCAGACTTGTCAGCTGCACATCCATGATGCAAATCTCACCACATCCCAAAGGTGCAATATTGGGTTTAGATCTGGTGAGTGTAGGGGGTAATGTGCGGAGCCAATCCAACTGGACATGCTGAGCTAGTGCTCCGCATTGAGGGACACAAATGCCACTTAAGACAGCCCACCTGAGACCCGCTCACATGTACAGCCACCACCGCTGCTTCGAGCAATACCTCCAAGATGGTGCTTGGAGGTGACAAATTTAGGTTTCAAGGCACCTTCATCAAGGACAAACTGGCCTGAGCACTTGCCAAGATGGTGTCGCACTTGCCTCCTCTAGCAGCAAAAGCAAACCCAGCAGCTGCCAGATTTACAGAACTGTTCCCATCACAGCTCTCAGCAGGATACAGAAGCTCCACCAGCTATGCTTAAACAATTTGAAAGAATGCTACATAAGGCACTAAAACAAACCTCTGACCACATCATTGATAGCCTCACACATGAAATAAGAGAGTTGGGAAATGGCAAAGCGGCTTTAGAAATAAGAGTGGATAAAATTGAAAACACAGCTCAGGATTACATAGCGGAACTCGAAAACCTTAAGGAAGAGAACATAACACTGCAATCCAGACTTGGGGATTACAAAAATAGAGCGAGATGCTCAAATCTGCATATTAGAGGCATCCCTGAAATTGTCATAGTCCTGCAAGCCACAATAACAGCTCAATTTCAAGAACTCCGGAACACCGGAAGAGCTATTCCGGTGGAACAACTTGAATGGACAGAGTCCACAGAGCCTTTACTCCCAAAAAAACTGAGGGCCACCCACCACAAGACATTACTGCAAAGTTCCACTACTACCATATGAAGGAGCAACTTCTAGCAGCAGCTAGAGGAAAAGATGAGCTAAATTTCCAAGGCAACAACTACCAAATTTTCACAGACCTCTCTCAGCGGATTCCAAACCACGGACTATGAAACCCAGCTTAAGTACTTCAACAATTATGTATCGCCTGTCAATGGGGCTTCCCTTTTTTGGTATAGTTCACCTATCAAGGCAACAAGTGCACCTGCCGTTTGTCTGAGGAACTACAAACTACACCCACTACAGGAAGCTTGCGCTGGAGATCAACCTCCAACTCCCTGCATAAACCGACCTCCTCTCCAGACTAAAACAGGAACCAGAGATCGCACAAGCGAGGCTGCTTTGTCTCTCCTACCCCTGGAACAGGTGGAATCAATGGACTGATAACTGACCTAACGCCATGATGATCAACCTTAGATGCTCTGTCTATGGACATCATTTTACAGTGGTTGCTCCATCTACACCACTTGTCTGTCTCTGTCTGCAGGTATTCTCTCATTTTCTAGTTTTTTTTTTTGTTTAATTTCTTTTTATTGAAAATTTAAAGAAACAAAACCAGAACATTGACAATACAATCCGACATGAAATAAAAGAAGAAATAATGGAACAATATCATTGAGTGCATGAAAACCCCAGAATGTGCCGTGCACACAGTCGTAAAAGCAGGTATCTATTGTCTAGATAATCACGGCACAAATAAATCTGGGAAAGCATATCTATAACACAACACTTTGCATAATAAAAACAATGTCGGGAAGAGCACAGAGAAAGACGAGGGGATAGTGAAGAACACGAGAGAAAGAGAAAGAAAAGAAAAGAACAGCCAAAAAGAGAAGGGACAATAGGTGAGGGGGGGGGGGGGGGTAGGTAGGCCACTGGTGACATATATTCCACATAAGAAAAACCTCAAACAGTCAGGTTTGCATCAGAAGGTGGTAAACCAGTGGAGGTGTCCTCAGTGAGCAAAGCAACATAGGACGAAGTGGTTTTGAAGGAGGACCAAGGATACCAGGTAGAATGAAAGCGGTCCAATTTATCTCGGGCTATGAAGGTAAGTTCCTCTAGTTGGTATGTCATGTCCACCTTCAGTAGCCATTGTCGCACTGTGGGAATGGTAGGTGTGCCTCATTAGGTGGGTATCAGGGCTTTAGCAGCATTGAGCATATGAGGAATCATTGATCGTTTGTACTTAGATAGTGGCGTGGTAGTTCCATGCAGCAGGACAACCCATGGGTTGAATGGACTCATTTTCTAGTTCTACTCGGATACCAGTTTTGTTAGAAACTTAAGTGACACTGTTCCCAGTTCACCTTACTTTAAACAAGTAACTTTTGATACCCCTGCTTCTGTGAACCACCGTATTGGAAGCAAGGGATTGTTCACAGATCTCCTATGGTGGAATGGGTTTGCTGGAATTTACAAGGGCTACTCATCCTTGCCCTTATGAATAATGGCCTACAAAAATTGCCGTGTGGTTTCGGCCCTTACCCCTATGAGAAGACCAAAAAATGTTAGAAAGAAAAAGATGGGGCTTTGCAGGCCAGTGGGAGTAGAAGGATCAGACACAAAACCAGTTTATAAAACCAAATAACATTTTATTAGTACATACGATAAAAAGCATGGACCGCCATGCATATTGGGTGCAATTAGACTAACATACAAATAAATAAAATCAAGCAGAATGGGTCATTAGCAACATAGAAATACATCCCAATGTATTTCTATGTTGCTAATGACCCATTCTGCTTGATTTTATTTATTTGTATGTTAGTAGCCATCCTTCTACTCCCACTGGCCTGCAAAGCCCCATCTTTTTCTTTCTAACATGAATAATGGCCCATTTACACTCCCTATAACACAGTGAAAAGTTTGTATAAGTTGTTGCCGTACTATTTGGCCCTCTGTTTATTTTCTTATAATCAGATCATTACTAGAGATGGCCTTGCGGTTCGCCCGGCGGTCGGTTCACAGCAAATTTTGCGAATATGTCCGCGCCGCCATTTTCTTTTTCATTCAGAAGAACTTTGACCCATGACACAGCCGTCAGGTGGACAGCCAATTGAAACATTCCAGCACATGGACAGTCCCCCTACTCTATAAATAGACCCGATCTGGCGGCCATTTCACATTCCACTTTCTGCCAGTGTAGGGAGAGGTCTGCTGTGCTCATTAGGGAGAGTTTGCTAGACACAAATAGCGCTGTGAAGATGCACAAAAGTCCTTTTCAGGGCTGGTATTTCGGTATAGGCCTTCTACAGTCTCTTTTCAGGTTAGGGAGAGGTATCCTGTGGTTGCTGTAGGGGCAGTTAGAGATCGGTTGCAGTCACACAAAAATCGCTTTGTCAATGTCCACAAAAGTCATTTAAAATGCTCCAATGTCGTTTTAGGGTCTATTACAGTTTCTTTACTATAGGGAGAGGTATCCTGTGGTTGCTTTAGGGACAGTTAGAGATCGGCTGCAGTCACACAAATCACTAATTTTGATCTCACACAAATTGCTATGTCAATGTCCACAAAAGTAATTTAAGGTGCTCCAATGTCGTTTTAGGGTCTATTACAGTCGTTTTACTATAGGGGCAGGATCCAGTGGTTGTCACAGATGTGTGAATGGACCCTATATGTATTAGACAATGTATTTACTGGCTGCTGTCACTTCTGGCTGATTTATGAAAAAAAATATATATATTTTGTGCTGTAAAAAAAAAATAAATAAAACATTTAGGGCAACTTTTCCAATTGCTCTACTTCTGTTATGACATTGTCCATGTGCTGGGACTATTTGTGCACAGCTAGTACGTCTTTTGTGGCTGCAAATATGTCCTAAAGGTTTTTAAAGTTCGCCTCCCATTAAAGTCAATGGGGCCCACCGCGAACTCGCGGTTCGCGGACTTTTGAGAAAATTTGCGGCTGGCGTTCGCGAACCGCCCCGGCCGATGTTCGTCCATCACTAATCATTACAACCCCAAATATCTTTGAGTATCTCTTATGTTTTACTATTTAAATGACCGTTTGAAATGTTGCCTTATATCGGTCAAATTATACTTAGATGGGCTACCATAGTTCTGAGAGGTCCTAGCCCGATATGTTCTAAACCTCATCCCCTTATCCCTGTAAAGTCTTGGCTATTGGTTATTCATCTAACTCTATTTAATTTCCTGGCCACCCCACAGTTGAGCTCTCAGAACTATACCACCCGATATGTTACCGGTTCGCTTAAAATGTTAAATAAATCATCTAAACCAACTTAACCCATACAACTTAGGACATACTGTAAAACATCACACATACTAGCAACCCCATTATGATCTTACATAAATTTCAATCCCACTTATCCGCGTTATATTCCGAAGCAAATAACCTTAACGCTGCTGAAGCTGAGAATTTCTTTTCTCACCTTCACATTGTCGCACACCAAGCGAGAGAAACTTGTAGGCCGGTGGAGGAGGTCACTAACGCTAGCAAGGAACTACAATTAAACAAAAGACCAGGCCCTGACAGATAATCTGCCATTTACTATCACATTTATACCGAATTCTGATTTCCCGTTTTGGCTAACGCCTTCAATGTTCTCCATGACAGACATTCCTTCAGACAGAAGACCTTAGCAGCTATATAGGGAGGTAAAGGTCACTTTATTAAAACCTCTTCATTAACAAAAAGACAAGAGAACGGTCGCCCAGGCGGGACTTTATATGAGGTTGCCACAATAGTCATGAAGAGTCAAAAAGTAAAATTTATTAATAGAGTAAAAGCATACAATCGATATAAATGTATATAGCCATGAGCATAGTTACAAAACATGTACAGCATGTAGAAAACAATTGACAAAATAACAACATAGCAGCAAATTGCGCATGATGACAGCATTGCAGCATCCGTGTAGCATAGTATTGGGTATATCTGTATTGAAAACTCTACGCGTTTCGTGGGTCTAATATGCCCACTCATCAGGAGTATATAAGTAGATCTGTCTAAAAGTAAATAATAAAAAATAAAATATCAATATTTGCTGTGCGTTTATATTGGCCAACAACTGTGAAGTTTCAACAAATGTATGACCCAAGTTGGGAAACAACACTTACATTGGACCAAATCAGATTGAGAAAGGCTGCCATGAGGTGGGGTGCCAACGTCTGATCCGGGAGCTGAAGAGACAAGAGTACCCACAAGAAAATGGGGAGCCGGGCAAGGAAACATAAGTGATGGAAAATGTGATATGACACTGGCTGAAAATGCAAGAAATAATATATCAAAGTATTAGAATATGGGCTGTATCACATAGTGAAACATGAAAGTATTCAATGTACAAGGTATGTTCCAGCAGAAACAGTGTCAACATTAGAGAAGGAAAAAAAAAAAAAAAAAACGAAAGAAAGCACCGAAGAAAAACGCAGATCCCCAGAAAAACAGTGTAACCAATGACCAGGACTAGTGATGAGAAAGCTGTGATGAATAAAATAGAGTGAGGTAGGTGAGCTCATATGGTTTCATAACACTGGTTGAGTAACCATAAATAGTGAAGCATAGTATCTCAGGATATTGAAAGTACAAAAAAGTATCAATATAATAAATATATATAATAAAGAAAGATGATACAAATAAAATTATATAGTAAAATTGAGACAGGTGTAGGAACCATAAAGTAATGAGCTCACAGGGTGGTGCCTGTTCTAAGGTCAGCAATGCTGGGAGTAGTGAAAGACTGAAAATCCAAGAGATAATCCAATAAGGAGTTGTAGTAGGTCTACTCTTCGGTGTTAGCAGAGGGCCCTGGCCAGGGACAGAGCTGATGCACACACCAGGTGATGCCAGGTGGATGCAAATGTGGATTCCCTTGCAATAATTCTGTCTCTGAGCTCTGCAGGCAGTTCCTTTGACCTCATGGCTTTTCTCTGATACAGTATGCATGGTCAGCTGTGAGGCCTTTTGTAGAGGGGTGGGCGCCTTTCCAAATCACGTCCAATCAATTTACGTAATATACCAGAGGTGGACTCCAATTAAGGTGTAGAAACATCTCAGCAAAGATCGAGAAATGGGAAGCACCTGAGCGTAAAATCAAGTGTTGTTGTGACGTGTGTGAAAACATAAAAGATAGCCCTGTGCATGAAGTGGTTAAAAAACAACAATAGCTGTTAGATTAGGTATTCATCAAATTGCTATAAAAATTGTTAGAATTCTTTTTCTAATTTATATACCATGTGGATCCAGATATCCCACCGATGTATGTAGCGGCACCTAAAAGGTTGAGTTCGGACAGTTTTGAAATTGTACCCAGAAAACCAATCATGGCACGGAATCCACCGCCAGATCCCAAGATCGCGATTACAGGAGGGTCAGAATGCTTTAGAAAAAAAAAAATAATAATAATAATAATGCTCATCACTGTTACAGATGGAGGATGTATTGGACAGCGATAATAAATTAATACAAGTGTGAGATGAATCCTCATCTGTGTGGAGCTCTCAGTGTGGGGTTGAAGGGAAATCTTGCTTATAGGACAATCACTTTGCCAAGGAATAGATGAATGAGCGCCGTACTCCCATCTTACAAATGCTTTTATTTAAATCAACAGTATAGCTGCAGCCATGTCCTCTCCATCTAGAAGTCGCCACTTTCTGATGCATTTCACCATGAATGGCTTGGTCACAGGGGCAATATTGGAGTTAGTATAAGGGTTATGGTTCTTTTTTTGAGTAAGCCACTCTTGGTGAAATGCATTAAGGAAGCGGTAGTTTTTGGATGCAGACCTCATGGTTGCAGCTATACCATCACGTACCTAGTGAAGAACGGAACGTTGTGGAGGCCTCTCTTGCACCTCTTTGGGCCTCCAGGACTGTAAGCCCAAAGTGGACAAGCACATGGTGGGGACGCCAGCTACACTCGGGACACCCGGGACGAGTGCTTCAGATGAAGTGCTGAATTCAGCGATAAGCGGAGGAAACTTGCTGAGGCCCGCAAATCAATGCAGAGGAAGAACTCAGAAGGACTCCCTGCGGCTGAAACACTGAGCTCACTCTATGCCTAACAAGCAAATACATTCAGGCCATAGGAGTTGGAGCAGGCACGACTTTCAAGGAACACCTGTTGATCGCTGCAACGATAGAATACAGGCAGTCTGGTGATTATCTGAAGACTGAGTAAGCTGAGCTCGCTCCTTGTGTATACTGTGATAGCTTATCAGCAGGACTGCCTTGATTCTGTGAAGATTCCAACCTATATTTGGTGGCTAACTCTTTTTCCAGATAGCGCTGTCCCTACATTACATTGAATGTTGGACTTGTCCATTCAGGGTTTAGATCCATGTCGATTCACACATATTTGACCATTTTATTAGGTCTATTTTGATTATATTAGTAATTGTCTGCATACAGATTACTAGTGGTCTAATGCCCAGTACACACGATCCGAAAATCGGACGACTCTCCGTCCGTTTTTGTTTGGTTGCTAGGAACTCTCAATTATATTCGCAATTGGGAGAGGTTATTTACGATGCAAATTTTCTCGGACGATGATTCAAAAGCTTCCGGTATGCGTAACCACGCTGTAGCGTGTGAGGGGAAAATGATGTCTACTGCTCATGCGCTGTCTACTGCTCACCATTTTTTTCGCACGAACAACATACTGATAATACGATTATCGTACGATGTGTTATAATACGATCAAAATTTTTATGCTTGCACGACCGGATAATATCGGGCGAACTGTCGTGATCGCCTCTCGTAAGCTGTGTACTAACGATCAGATTATCGTCCGATCCTTTCACAAGCGTTAATTTTCGTCCGATTTTCGGATCGTGTGTACGGGCCATAAGTGTAGGGTAGCCCGGAGGCCTATGTGAGCTGCTGCTTTGATGTTACACAGGAAGTTCTTTCCTTTTCTATCATACTGAGCGGTGATCCACACAGATTGAAGCAGCCCACATAGTCTTCTAGTCTGGACGTACTTTTATTAGTGTCTATTACGTTTAGATATGTGGTTTTTTTTAGGGGTGTTTTTTTTTTTGGTGCACCGTGTGGAAACAATGAGTAAAGCCCCGTACACACGATCAGATTATCGAACGATCTGTTGTCTGTTCTTTGTTGCATGCTAGTCTCATGTCAAAAGTGAAGAGGTTACTTTCATACGAAAATTCCCGTACGACAGAATGCAACTTCAGAAGTGAGGTCATGTGTTGAATTGTTTTGTATGAGTTCTTTCCTTTCTGAGCATTAATAGTCTTGCTCTTACAATTTTTTTTGGAAGAAAACTGTACTAATTAAACGAAAATCAGACGTTGTGTTGACGTACAATAAACATTTTATAGCCTGCACATCCAGATTTTGTCGTTCGAAAATTAGTAATCGGCTGTCGAAAGCACCGTACTAACAATCCGAAAATCGGCAGATGGTTTGTCGGACTAAATTTCCCTTCAGATTTTCGTATCGTGTGTACCGGCCTTGATTGTACTTTTCCAATAATGATTTTTCATTAAAATACATGTTTTATATTCAACCCAATTAGTCCAGTTTTTGCCTAAATAACCACTTGGTTACCCCTGGGGGGAGCTTTACTCCCCCCTTGGCATTTACCATTTTTCCTTTTCCATAGAGCAAGTAAGTAGAACATATGTTATTTAAGAAAAGAAAAAAGGTTTTATATCACTTTAATCACCCTTACATTGGTGGTCAGTAATACAAACCTTACAAAGAGCTTAAACATAAGCTGCTGGCTTTGCCAAGAGTTGATGGTCCTGGAACCACCTGGTACAATCAAATAGAAGGTCAACAATCCACAGATGAAGGAACCCCGAGCCACCTCTGGAGCAACCCTGGTTGAGAACGGCTGTTCTAGATGATGGATTGAGAAAATATTGAGGACTGAGTGACAACCAGGGAACTAGCATTTTTAGAAGCAGCCGCAGCCCGCAGCCCACATAGGTCTCTGAGCACATTCAAACACTTCAAGAAGAAGGATCTTTATTTCAGCCATGTGACTAATGTTTAAATCTCATTGGACTCATCTGAAAAGAACTGTCCCTTTTTTAAATAAGTTTCCCAATTCTGGTGCGTTAGCTTTGTAAAAAGTATATAATTGTTTTCATTAACCACTTACCGCCCGCCCACCGTCAAATGACGGCGGAGCAGTGCGGCTCTCATTCTGGGATGACGTCATATGAAGGCGCCCCAAAACGGCCTCTCTCGCACGCCCGTGGGTGCATGCAGTACGGCGATCATGGTCACGCCGTGTTGCTAGGACGCGGCGCTACCCCCGATCTTAGTAAAGAGCCAATAACTTGGCTCTTTACCCATGTGATCGGCTGTGTCAGAGTGTGTGGGGAGGAGAGCTGATCAGCAGCTCCTCCTAAAAGGGGAGTCTAGGACAGGTAATCAGGGCACTGATCATCAGTGCCCTGATTACAGAAAAGTTAAAAAACAGTGCCCATCAGTGCCCACCATCAGCACCCACAATCAGTGCCTGTTCATCTGTGCTGCTCATCAGTGCCGGCCGTCAGTGTCACCTCCCAGTGCCCATCAGTGCCGCGTTTCAGTGTCAATCATTGCCGCCCATCAGTGCTCATCAGTGCCGCCTATCAGTGCCCATCAGTGCGGCATATTAGTGCCTCCTCATCAGTGCCCATGAGTTCCACCTCAACAGTGCCTATCAGTGCAGCCTATCAGTGCCCATCAGAGCCGCGTCATCAGCGCGCATCAGTGAAGGAGAAAAATTACTTATTTTCAAAATTTACTGACAGAAAATAAGAAAAACTTTCTTTTTTCCAAATTTTCTGTCTTTTTTCTTTTTTTTTTTTGTAAGAAATAAAAACCCCAGTGGTGTTTAAATACCACCAAGAGAAAGCTCTATTTGTGTGAAAAAAAGTGATAAAACTTTCATATGGGTACAGTGTAGCATGACTGCGTAATTGTCATTCAAAGTGTGATATCGCTAAAAGCTGAAAATTGGCCTGGGCAGGAAGGGGGTGAAAGGGCCTGGTATTGAAGTGGTTAAAGTTGATCTCCAGTTAAATATTGTGCCTCCCCCCCCCCCCCCCCCACCATTCCTCCACCCAGTCCTCACACAAATTCAAAAATGCAAATACTTCTTTCTTAACCAAAATCCGTGGTCATATACCCTTGCTGGCGTTTCTTTCTGGAGTGGAGACCAGTGATCCAGCCATTTAGTCTGTGGTAGCAGGTCCTCTTCATTATGACATGATCGGGTCTTCTGGGTGCTGAGAGAACCTCACCACTGGACAACCAATAGAAAGTGTCCTTATTACCCAGGCACCAATGTGGGCACCCAAATAATGGAACCTTCCACTCTGCACTAAGGGAGATGGAGGACACGGGATCAGCGTGTTGTGTTACCATAGATACAGGAAAGTATTGTTACATAGTAGTTAAGGTTGAATAAAGACAATAGTCCACCCAGTTCAACCTGTGTCGGCGTGCTTGGACGTATTCATTTCCCATATCCCCAAATGTTTTTATCCTTGAGATGTACATCCAAGAGTCTTTTAAAAGTAGCCATACTCCCTGCAGCTACCACCATTTGTGGTAGAGAATTCCACAATCTTGTTGCCCTTACTGTAAAGAACCCCCTGCGTAGTCTGAGGTTAAATCGCTTCTCCTCTAATGGCATTGTATGCCCTCGTGTCATCATACATTCTTTGCGACTGAATAGTTTTTTTTCTATGTTGATATCACCATTGAGATATTTATAAATTGCTATCATGTCCCCTCTCAGGCGTCTCTTCTCCAGAGAGAATAAATCAAGCACTTGTTATATCAATTAGATAGAGAGGGGTTAGTGATGAGGTTTGGTATGCTGGGAATCCCTTCTTGTAGAGGAGCTTTAGCCAGTAAATGTCGAACACCTACCTCGAAAGAACAGCTTAATCCAATCAGCGCCGGGTGCACTGCCCCACAATCCTGCAGAGAAGAAAAAAAAAGACTGAATTACTGCTAAATGCAATGAGGATTGCAGTTATGAATTATAAATGAGCTTCTATCACTTACTTAGTTACATTCATATACGTACACGTTCATATATAACTATGGGTTTTCTCTCCAACTGTCAAGGACATCTGATAGAGCCAAGGAAAGTGTATATATAGATGTGGTGCCCTGCCCTAGGCTGGCTAAATGTAGTTAAAAGATAAAAGAAACAAGAAGGTGCAGCCTTCTAAGTGTATCTGTTTATTCATAAAACACATAGAATAAAATGGATTGCACTCACACAGTGTGGAGATTGAGCGAGCACAGTGCATTATCCTTGTAGAAAAAAAAAATAGCTGCACATCCAGGAATTCCAGTTGCTTTTAGATTTCTTTTAATTCCAAAACGTTACAAGTGATGACACCAAAGACACCAACATGAAGTCACGTAAAGTACAGTTCATTACCCTCCTCTGGATGACAATCCCGTGGATCCCATAGATGTCATCTAACGCATCCAGAGGAGGATAATGCACTGTGCTCGCTCAATCTCCACACTGTGAGTGCAATCCATTTTATTCTATGTGTTTTATGAATAAACAGATACACTTAGAAGGCTGCACCTTCTTGTTTCTTTTATCTTTTAATTGCTAGAGGTTCCAATACCCTCCTAAAAGAAGTGCTGCAGCAGTCAATACAAGTGAAACTTTTTATGGGATTTCCCAATAGACTCCCACAGGCTTCCACTCCCTTCCCAGAAATAGGCCTTTTTATCGAGGTCTATCTAAATATACTGTTACTGAGAGTTTATTTACTTTGGCTGAATGTAGTCTTTGGCTAAATGTAAGTTGTACAGCAGTTTATTTTTCATATCTGGTCAGCTCTATCCCTAAGAGCCTGGTGGTGGATTTCTCTTGCCTGCCTCTGGAAGAATGTTCTAGAAATAATGTTGTCAGGGCCTGGGCTCAGGACATCTGCTGTGTCTGGCAGTAACTCTTTTCACTGAGCCACCTGAGAAGCTGGAGAGCTCCCTGGCTGTTTGCTTAGACAACCTTGCCTTGTCTCTCGTTTCTGGTGAACCTTAAACCCTTTGCTCTTCCCAAGAACTTCCTGATTTAAGCTACGTTTTTGCACTTCGTGTTTGCCAGATTATTGTTCTCTCTCCAGTGAATAGCTTGCTCTTGTCACTCCAATCTTCGCTACCACTCATTACTGACCTTTGGCTTGTTCCTTGACTATGCTTCTGCCTGATCTCTACGTGAAACCACTTGTTACCAACCTTTGGCTTGTTTACTTACTAAGCCTCCGCTTGATCCCTTACAGCTATTTCCACTAACTTGCTCACCTCCTGGGTGGAACGATCCCGAGGACCATGACCTGGTACTAACATGCAGCGAAACCCATCTCCACCATCAGGGGCTCTGGTGAATACCGGTTAGTACTTAGACTCCACACCTCCAGTGAGCCCACATCATCTGCAAGGTGGACCTGCTTGTTTACCTATCCAACTGATCGGTGGGAGCCGCTCTACTGCTATAGCTACTGGTCTTTGAGCCTGACAGGTGTAGGAGGGTCAGTCACTGGGCTATGAATGTTTATCTAATCTCAGCCAAACCCTGGGAGGGAAGCCAAGAAGGTGTGCTGGGGAGAGTATAAATGTTTTGGGAGGGATCTTTTCCGGTGACAGAGATAGGATGATACGATTTTGACCGGATAGCCTATCCGGGAGGGATAGATGGCTGTGCAAAAAATCCTGCCTTCTTTCAGTTTGCATATTATCAATGCCCTGGGTTCATGCAGTCATGTCTATTTGTTTAATCACATTAATGAGGGACGTCTTTCTGATGCCTCGTGCATGTGCGTTCTGAATATGTCGGCCATCTTTGAAAAGGGAAGTGTAACAGATCTTTGTACCCCAGGTGGGCACATCCGCCGGACCTGTGTCTCCTGTCCTCCAAACGCACCCACAGCCTGCGGAGAAGCCATATCCAGCCCTTAACCCCTCAATCACGAGACAATCCACACAGGTGTTGAGGGTTAACCATGCAGAGCTTAAACTGTTTATTAAATTCCAAGACATACAGTTTTACACATAGCTAGGGAAACTCCCTTTATCCTTGCCACAGCGGGGGAAGGGGACAAGGACCAGCCAATGGGAACGGAACATTTGTATATTGAAACAGGCAGTCTTAATACACACCCCCTGCGGAGAGATGTCTCCAGCTCAGACCATTGTCTGTGTCATGATTCCACACAATTAGACACAGAAACAGCAGGTGGGGGGGGGGGGGGAAGAAGGGCTGTAGCATTACATTAAGTCAATGCCCTGAGTCATGCCATCTTCAGCTGTTCAGAAGATGAATAAAGGAAACATAAAATGAAATAAAAGGCAATGTCCCTAGGTCCCCAGTATCTTCTGGCCCATAGTCTGTCGGTAGGAGGCTTGCGCACAGTCCCCTCCCACACAGTGACAGTGGATTCTGTTACAGAAAGTTAACCTATATATAGGGGGATATGAACAAGGACGCCAGCAACAAGCCTCTGAAGCAGCCGGGTCTCCCGGCGAAACCGGTCAGGCAGTCAGCCTGTACTTTGGGCCACCCCCGATCTATCTTATCCCAGGAGTGCTATATGAACAGCATCTTTGGAAGCATATTGAACTTTCTGTGGAACTTTTTACCCTCCAATGAAAGGAATCAGGAGAAACACCCTCTTTCTGACAAACGATGGGTATTATATAACATGGCTCTTTCTATGAGACTTTGGGTTATGCCATTTGCTCATATGGAATAAGTGATTCATGTTTGCTAAACCTTTGAACCGGGCAACTAAGCTTTGCGTTCCTGCTTTGGAATGAGGAACCATACTGAGGAATCCATACTGTGAAACAAGGAAGTATATTAAATAATTTTCCATTGTTTGAGCTAAGCAAATTATTAGTTCATCATCAGAGTGCTGGCAGGTGCTTTCCCAATTCACGCTGTGTGTTTTCTTCCTCATAATTTCAAAGCTGGTGAATTTTTCATCTTTGGGCATTTACAATGGAGCTGCATGCATTTTATTTATATGAAGAAGTTTGCAAGTTAATTATTGCAGTGGATGCAGTTGTGTCCTTTGGAAGCACTCAATATATATTCTGCTTCTTATCACTTGAGCTCCTCTGGCACACTTGGATGTTTATTACTCATATATTTGGAAGCTCTTTACTATCTACATACAGTATCAGTATAGACATTGTCAATGAATCTGTGTGAGGGAGACACCACAAACCTGACCTTTACAAAGTCTCCTCTTGATCACAGATTTCCCATGCTATTTATGGACTATCTATGTCATCAGATTTGAGTTTACATTATTTAAATCTCTTACTTAACCACTTTAGGACCGGAGGATTTTCCTGCTTTACGTCCAGGCCACTTTTTCCGATTCGGCACTGTGCAACTTTAACTGACAATTGCGCGGTCATGCAACGCCGTACCCAAACGAAATTTACGTCCTTTTTTCCCCACAAACAGAGCTTTCTTTTGGTGGTATTTGATCACCTGTGCGATTTTTACTTTTTGCGCTATAAACAAAAAAAAAGCGTTAATTTTGAAAAAATAACAATATTTTTCACATTTTGTTTTATATGAAATTCCCCCCCAAAAAAATGGAAAAATCTAAATTTTTTAACATTTTTGGCCAATTTGTTTTCTGCTACATATTTTTGGTAAAAAAAAAAAAACTCGCAATACGCGTATTTTGATTGGTTTGTGCAAAAGTTATCGCAGCTATTAACTACGGGAAATTTATGTCATTTTTATTGTTTTTTTTTAACTAGTAATGGCGGCGATCTGCGATTTTTTTTTTTGCAGGACTGCGACATTGCGGCGGACAGATCGGACCCTTGACTGACATTTTTGACACTTTTGGGGGTACCAGTGACATTACTACAGTAATCAGTGCTATAAATATGCACTGTTACTGTAAAAATTACACTGGCAGTAAAGGGGTTAACTTTTATTGGTGATCAAGGGGTTAATGTATGCCTGGTGCTTACTGACGTGTGTGGGGGGAGGTGACTGTGTTACACAGGCACAGATCGCAGGTTGAGCTATGCTGAATCCTGTAATCTGACCCTGCCTGTCACTTAGGAGATCCGCCTGCTTTGTTTACACAAGCGGGCGGATCTTCACACTCGATTCCCCGATCAGATCACCGCCGCTCCTCCCCTGGCCCAACTCCCGCTGTGACTGAATACAGCGGGGACCGAGCCTCCGGCGGCGCGGGAGCGCCGCCCACAAGGGGAGGAGTCCAGCGACGTAGACCTACGTCGCTGGACGATAACGAACCACTTTGCCGCAGTACCCTCAACGTGAGTGGTCGGCAAGTGGTTAAAGGGAGTGGCTTTATAGCTCCATCCTCCATGAGACTTCTAACAGATGGACACTTTTCTGGTATTTCATCAATCAGTGATATGTGAGCATTATATATCCAATTTATACTCAAGAGTTCATCACTGATATATTCAAGCAAGTTTTTTAAACAGAATATGTGTGAGGGAGGTTGCGCTATCAACCAAACCATCCAATGGCCAGTGTCATAACTGATCACATGCGCAGCATCATGGCAGCTGAAGAGTAAACAGAGGCTGAGAACAATAGGAGGGTTTAATTCTACTTTAACTGAGCTGTCAAAGACAGCTCCCACTAGGTGCTAATGACCAGGAGTTGACAGGACCGCCTCCCGATCATGTGACCACTTTGACAGCCAATCACAGTGGTCAAGTGATGGCAAATCCTTCCCATTCCCCAGGCATACAGATCCTTGGTGGGAAGGGGTTTAAATTTGTGAAGATAATGTTAACTATCAGAACCCCAATCAAACATGCAGCACCACTCCAAGCTCCATTAGTTCAGTAACCCCGGTGATTCAATTCCTGTCGGGTGCAGCTCACACAGGGCTCATCTTGTCCGATAGTTAGAAGCATACCAAGGAAAAATGGAAGCACACATCGAGAGGCTCAATTGTAAATGTGACAGGAAGGCTTCAGCTCCATCCCCTCCCAAACCACAGCTTCTAATGCATTTCACCTGCCATGGACTTAACTGTAGAGCCCATGATGGGTACAATGTGTTAGAGGGTGTGGTTCAGAAGGGGATGAGCTGAAGCCTTCCTGTCACATATGCAACTGAATGGCTCTCGGTGTGCAAGCATCTCTCCCTGGTATGCTTCTGAGGATTTTTACTACAGTATGTCTCCTTTGCATCAAAGCAGGGGTCTTCAAACTATGGCCCTCCAGTTGTTCAGGAACTACAATTCAGATCAAGCCCAGTCAGGTCTGTGAATGTCAGTTTTACAATGCCCCATGGGGCGTGTAGTTCCACAACAGCTGGAGGGCCTTAGTTTGAGGATCCCTGCATTAAAGGGTACAATATGGCATCAGTCAAGATGCAAGAACTTCCACATATCTGTGGGAGTGACTTCATCTTGACTCTGCCAATGAAAATAGCAAGAATAGCTCAACTTGGAAGAAAACTGTCCGAAGATATCGGCAGTGGGTGAGGAAGCTTGTAGACACCACATGGCTGGATTGGAGGTGAACGTAGTTCCAGGAAACAAAATTTTGCAGCACTTTCATAAGACAGTCATCAAGTTATTGAATGTACTGTTGTGTTTTTTCATATGAAAATTCATAGGAATGTTTTATGGAAAATCTACTAGTGTATGGCCAGCTTAGCACTCCACTAGCTTGATAGGCAGCTTTAATCCATAGCTACAAAGGGTCTGATTGGCAGGGTTCAAGCCGGATGGCATCAACTTACCAGGGAAGGAGCCTGTAGATTGTGGCTGTAATGAAAGGAGCAAAGCAGTGTATGGAGCAGAGGGATAATGACCAGTCAAAGCCCCAACTTTTGTTTTTATTTTTCCTTATTTTTAGTAATCCTAACTCCCTTATGGTGAAGAACAAAAAGGCGGTTTTAGTAAATCACCTGAATCGTTTTCATGTATTTTATCCTGTGTCACAGCAGAGTAGATTGGATACGGGTCTTTACCATCCTCACACATCTTCTGGTGACTGAAAAGCTTTCCTTCATTGATCTGGAGAAGAAAGGAGTAATAAGTAGTTGTTTTGGGGGTGCCCCAAGCTTCAGTGTCATCAGTGGTGTACCTCAAGGTTCAGTGTCATCAGTGGTGTACCCCAAGGTTCAGTGTCATCAGTGGTGTACCCCAAGGTTCAGTGTCATCAGTGGTGTACCCCAAGGTTCAGTGTTGTCAGTGGTGTACCCAAGGTTCAGTGGCATCAGTGGTGTACCCCAAGGTTCAGTGGCATCAGTGGTGTACCCCAAGCTTCAGTGTCATCAGTGGTGTACCCCAAGCTTCAGTGTCATCAGTAGTGTACCCCAAGGTTCAGTGTTGTCAGTGGTGTACCCAAGGTTCATTGTCATCAGTGGTGTACCCCAAGGTTCATTGTCATCAGTGGTGTGCCCCAAGGTTCAGTGTCATCAGTGGTGTACCCCAAGGTTCATTGTCATCAGTGGTGTGCCCCAAGGTTCATTGTCATCAGTGGTGTACCCCAAGGTTCAGTGTTGTCAGTGGTGTACCCCAAGCTTCAGTGTCATCAGTGGTGTACCCCAAGGTTCAGTGTTATCAGTAGTGTACCCCAAGGTTCAGTGTTGTCAGTGGTGTACCCAAGGTTCATTGTCATCAGTGGTGTACCCCAAGGTTCATTGTCATCAGTGGTGTGCCCCAAGGTTCATTGTCATCAGTGGTGTACACCAAGGTTCATTGTCATCAGTGGTGTGCCCCAAGGTTCAGTGTCATCAGTGGTGTACCCCAAGGTTCAGTGTTGTCAGTGGTGTACCCCAAGGTTCATTGTCATCAGTGGTGTACCCCAAGGTTCAGTGTTGTCAGTGGTGTACCCCAAGCTTCAGTGTCATCAGTGGTGTACCCCAAGGTTCAGTGTTGTCAGTGGTGTACCCAAGGTTCATTGTCATCAGTGGTGTGCCCCAAGGTTCATTGTCATCAGTGGTGTACCCAAGGTTCATTGTCATCAGTGGTGTGCCCCAAGGTTCATTGTCATCAGTGGTGTGCCCCAAGGTTCATTGTCATCAGTGGTGTACCCCAAGGTTTAGTGTTGTCAGTGGTGTACCCCAAGGTTCATTGTCATCAGTAGTGTACCCCAAGGTTCAGTATCATCAGTGGTGTGCCCCAAGGTTCATTGTCATCAGTGGTGTACCCCAAGGTTTAGTGTTGTCAGTGGTGTACCCCAAGGTTCATTGTCATCAGTAGTGTACCCCAAGGTTCAGTATCATCAGTGGTGCACCCCAAGGTTCAGTATCGTCAGTGGTGCACCCCAAGATGAATTGTTATTAGTGGTGTACCTCAAAGTAATTGCCCTGCTTTCACTGGTTGCATCCATTGCATCCCTAGCAATAGCTGATGTTACCAACACATTGCCTTAGATGGCTGAGTTTCCCCACCCACATAAGCAAAGGGGCAGGGATAGCAGTGTCATATGGCCATATTTGGGTAATGCTGACACCTTCATTTATATAAATGCCGACAACTCGGGGGGATATAATTTAGCTTTATGGAACCATCAAGATAGGTTGTGTACGCCGGGTCCCTCAGATTGTTTTTTTCCAGTGAGTTACCAGGCATCATGGTTGATAATTTATTTCCTGTAAAGGAAATTTTTTTGTGATTTATTTATATTATATAAAAGGACTTGTCAAACATTTGGGTGTCTTTATTTCGAAGTTACATTTTTTTTTTGTGACCCATTGATAGACCCCCCAAAACCACTATCTTGGGTTGTGGGGAAGAGGCCCTTGTTCTCATTACCATAGGTGCAAGGTGCTTTGTTCCAAGTTACCCTTCTTAGGTTTTGGGCATGTGGCGTAGTATGGTTTGAGGTTCACCAAACCAAACCCAGGACAGTTTGGCTCATCCGTATTCCATACAGATGCCTCAGATTGTTGGTACTAATAACATCTGGGAGTAATGCCTGATACACACAATGAGATTATTGGACGAATGAACTGCAGTTTTGTTTTTTGTTTTTTCATGCTAATCTCTCATTGAAAATAATAAGTTACTAAAGTTACCAAGATTCTGTGATACAATGTATTGTATTTTCGGACGAAAACTGTATGATCTGGTATATCGTATGAGAAAAATGTTGGTGCTTGTCCCATCAAATAATAAATCGGATGAACTGTCATGATCGTTTCTCAAAAGCTGTGTACCAACGATCAGATTATCCCATGTGTGCTTTGTAAGTAGTGTTTTTTGTCTGATTGTCTCAATGTGTGTATGGGCCTTAAAGTGGAGTTCCACCCTGGAATTTTTTTTTTTTTTTTTAAATACCCCCAGGACAGTCAGGGCTAGTGCATTCCACAATCGCTAGCCTCTGATCTGTCCCGGGTTGCACTTACCTGTTAGGACAAATACTTACCTTGAAAAAGTCTTGTCCAGTGCTGCCATCTCAGATGTGGGCAGCTTGAAGCCAGCGCGTCCTCTTCTGCGTCCTCTTCCGCCTTCTTCGGTCCCACGATGCCCTGCGCCGGCCCCGCCGTCACTTCCGGGTCGCGCGCGTCATCCCTCCACAGCTTCTGGGCATGCCCAGAAGCTGTGTAGAAGGGGATGACGCGCGCGCCCCGGAACTGACATCGGGGCCGGTGCAGGCGCAATGGTTCCTGGGAGTGATGACGTTCAGCTCCCAGGAATCATTGCAGAGCCAGGAAGTGACGACGGGCCGCGGCCGAGGAAGGCGGAAGAAGGAAGTAAGGTAAGTATATTTTCTTTGCTACGAGGTAAGTAAAAAAATAAAAAATAATGCGATTAGCCATTTGTTTTTCAGGTGACCCGGAGCGAGAAGATGGAGGTAAGTATAAAATGAGGGTGGAACTCCACTTTAAGTCAAGTCACCCCAGCGTTAAAGGTTCTCCTGGGTTCCAAACCTTGGAGAGGACCCAGCTTGTTCTTACTGCATTCATAACAGAGAACACAAATGTATAGGACCAAAAATCTGTAAGCGAGAAGGCATCTCCAAGAAATTTCTCTTTCATCTTCTTCCATGGCTCCGTCCATACTCAATCAGTCTCTGATTTGATTCACTCACATAACTGAATCTCCAGATCTTCCATGCGTGAAAGGTCTGACCAGTTACTTTTACAATACAGAGATGACATACACCTGAAATGTTAAAGTAATAAGTTGGATAGTTGATCGGTAAGTTATTGATTTAACATGAAAAAAAAAAAAAAAGAAGGATTAAGATATAATCTACAGTGCATCTGGAAATTATTCACAGTGCTTCACTTTTTCCACATTTTGTTATGTTACAGTTTTATTCCAAAATGGATTCAATTCATTATATTCCTCAAAATTCTACAAACAATCCCCCATAATGACAATGTGAAAGATATGTTTGAAATCTTTGCAAATTAAAAAAAAAAAATCCCATGCACATAAGTATTCACAATAAAAAATAAAATTAAACAAGCTGCGCTATTATAGTGAGACAGTGTTACTCAAACACATGTGGAATCAAAACATCATATATAACCTTATAATAAAAAATTGTATAAAAATAGTGATTATATTGTGTTATAAATTATATCTCCCTATGATAAGGTAGACAAAAATAAAGTGTACAGCACATACATTTGAAAAAAAAGTTCATAAAGTCTCTTGATCAGGAAATTCCCAAAGGAAAAGTAAGGATTCTGATACAGTGCCTTGCGAAAGTATTCGGCCCCCTTGACCCTTGCGACCTTTTGCCACATTTCAGGCTTCAAACATAAAGATATAAAACTGTAATTTTTTTTTGAAGAATCAACAACAAGTGGGAAAAAAAAAGACACACACTGACCTAGGTCAGTGAATCAGCGCTCACTGGACCATTATGGAGGGGACCACATGACCAGTGGTACCACAGATGAATCACCAATATAAAATAAAAAAAAAAAAAAAATATATATATATATATATATATATATATATATATAAAATATAAAATTAAAATAAATATACATGGATAAATAAATAAATTGAATTGGATAACAATGAAAATATAGAAAATATTGCAGGGAAAACAAGATACAAGAACCTCAAGTGTGTGGAAGTCCTAATCAATCATGCGATGATCCCGGATGGATCCTTGCTGATGAAAGAGTACAAAAAGTCCAAATCAGGGTACTGGGGTGAAGATTGGACAGGCAGCTCCTCAAGAGGTAGGGATACCCTCCAAACATGTAACAGAGAAAAGAAACAAGGGCGCCAAGTCATAAAGGCCTATATAATGACCTTTAATGTGATGTTCCTTTAATAATGATTGCCTCTGTTGCTGCTGGGAGGTGTTCGTTTCTCCCCCCCTCCCTCCTTTTTTGTTAATTTTCCCTCCCTTTTTTATTGGTGACACCTGAGGTTTGTCCAATCCTCAGAAGTGCAATTGTTTCTCAGGATTATAAATACTTTCTATGGTGGAGGGGTGGGCTTGCCTGATGAAGGAGGAGGTCCTCCGAAACGACGTTGCAGCCCGCCCTCCACTCTCGGTTCAGTGTACGTTCCTGTCGGCTTCCGTGGAGGAACCGACAGACTTGTCCTTCTATTTCCGGTTCCGGGTCATTACCTTCCTGCTGTACGGCAGACAGCAGTGAGGCTGCCCAGCCAGGGAGCCCACGCCATTTGCAGCATCACCCGGCATTGCCGGTACTCAGGACTTCCTTCACCACTACACAGGACCCGCCACACAGGACCCAGATGTGACTGTCCTTCATTTGCATCTTCCATCGGATCTACTGTGGGGACTGTCCTTTTATACCATGCATGCTGTTTCATTGGAATACCTGTTTTTAACATGTAAGTTACTACATTAAATTACACAGCTGTTCATCTACCTTTATGACTTGGCGCCCTTGTTTCTTTTCTCTGTAACAAGTGGGACACAATCATGAAGTGGAACGGAATTTATTGGATATTTCAAACTTTTTTAACAAATAAAAAACTGAAAAATTGGGCGTGCAAAATGATTCAGCCCCCATTAAGTTAATACTTTGTAGCGCCACCTTTTGCTGCGATTACAGCTGTAAGTCGCTTGGGGTATGTCTCTATCAGTTTTGCACATTGAGAGATTTGAAATTTTTGCCCATTCCTCCTTGCAAAACAGCTCGAGCTCAGTGAGGTTGAATGGAGAGCGTTTGTGAACAGCAGTTTTCAGTTCTTTCCACAGATTCTCGATTGGATTCAGGTCTGGACTTTGACTTAGCCAATCTAACACCTGGATATGTTTATTTGTGAACCATTCCATTGTAGATTTTGCTTTATGTTTTGGATCATTGTCTTGTTGGAAGACAAATCTCTGTCCCAGTCTCAGGTCTTTTGCAGACTCCATCAGGTTTTCTTCCAGAATGGTCCTGTATTTGGCTCCATCCATCTTTCCATCAATTTTAACCATCTTCCCTGTCCCTGCTGAAGAAAAGCAGTCCCAAACCATGATGCTGCCACCACCATGTGTGACAGTGGGGGATGGTGTGTTCAGGGTGATGAGCTGTGTTGCTTTTACGCCAAAAATAACGTTTTGCATTGTTGCCAAAAAGTTTGATTTTGGTTTCATCTGACCAGAGCGCCTTCTTCCACATGTTTGGTGTCTCCCAGGTGGCTTGTGGCAAACTTTAAACGACACTTTTTATGGATATCTTTAAGAAATGGCTTTGTTGTCCTATGGACAGAGTCTCCCACCTCAGCTGTAGATCTCTGCAGTTCATCCAGAGTGATCATGGGCCTCTTGGCTGCATCTCTGATCAGTCTTCTCCTTGTAGGAGCTGAAAGTTTAGAGGGACGGCCAGGTCTTCGTAGATTTGCAGTGGTCTGATACTCCTTCCATTTCAATATTATCGCTTGCACAGTGCTCCTTGGGATGTTTAAAGCTTGGGAAATCTTTTTGTATCCAAATCCGGCTTTAAACTTCTCCACAACAGTATCTCGGACCTGCCTGGTGTGTTCCTTGTTCTTCATGATGCTCTCTGCACTTTAAATGTACCTCTGAGACTATCACAGTGCAGGTGCATTTATACGGAGACTTGATTACACACAGGTGGATTCTATTTATCATCATTAGTCATTTAGGTTAACATTGGATCATTCAGAGATCCTCACTGAACTTCTGGAGAGAGTTTGCTGCACTGAAAGTAAAGGGGCTGAATAATTTTTCACGCTCAATTTTTCAGTTTTTTATTTTGTTAACAAAGTTTGAAATATCCAATAAATTTCGTTCCACTTCAAGATTGTGTCCCACTTGTTGTTGACTCTTCAAAAAAAATTACAGTTTTATATCTTTATGTTTGAAGCCTGAAATGTGGCAAAAGGTCGAAAAGTTCTAGGGGGCCGAATACTTTCGCAAGGCACTGTAATCGTCAAGCTTCACTAGGTGTAAGTTGACCGCCGCCAATAGTGCAAACTGCTTACCAGAATGTAATTATATGCAAGCAAAACAAGCTTTTCACACCCAAGGTCTCCAAAAGGCAACACGCTCCAAAATCAAATGCTCCACTGCACCTCCAAGCCGTGTATTGGGATCATCCAACATCAGACTGCATACATATGAAAAAAGATAAATAGTCCCATAGCGTAAAACTGATAAACAATATAGGGTAATGGAGGAGAAACACTTATAAACGTAAAAGAAAGTGAGCATAAAGTGTTCACACAAGCCGTGAAGAATCCCAAAGATAGTAGATGATTCGGATAAAAACCAGACTCCACCAAAAGTGTAGTGACCGCCACCAGTGGTTCAAACTGCTTACCAGAAGTTAATATATTAAAGGCCAAATTGGGGAGGGTTTTGCATCCAAGGTCTCCAAATGTCCAGGTACTCCAGGAATAGAGACTTGACTACACCTTCAGAACTATGGCTTGAGCCAAAATCATGTGTTGGGGACATCCATCACCAGATCACATGTATAAAAATAAAAAAAGATGGTCCCATAGTGTAAAACTGGTATGCTTTATTAAAATCAATAAGGAATAACACTTACAAGCAAATGTAGAGAGAGCGCATAGGTAATATCACACGAGCCGCTGCCTTTGCCATGACACTAAAAATTTAGCTAGCTGCATCCTCTTTCCACTGAAATTTCCTTGAAATGTTTCTAGAACTTGATTGAAATCCACTTGTGGTAAATTCAGTTGATTGGACGTGATTTAAAAAGGCACACACCTGTCTATATAAGGTCCCACAGTTAACAGTGAACAGTGCATGTCAGAGCACAAACCAAGCCATGAAGTCCAAGGAATTGTCTGTAGACCTCCGAGACAGGATTGTATGGAGGCACAGATCGGGGGAAGGGTACAGAAAAATTTCTGCAGCATTGAAGGTCCCAATGGGCACAGTGACCTCCATAATCTGTAAATGAGAGAAGTTTGGAACCAACAGGACTCTTCCTAGAGCGGGCCGCCCAGCCAAACTGAGAGATCCGAGGAGAAGGGCCTTAGTCAGGGAGGTGACCAAGGACCTGATGGTCACTCTGACAGAGCTCCAGTGTTTCTCTTTGGAGAGAGAACCTTCCAGAAGAACAACCATCTCTGCAGTACTCCACCAATCAGGCCTGTATAGTAGAGTAGCCAGATGTAAGCCACTCCTCAGTAAAAGACACATGACAGCCCGCCTAGAGTTTTCCAAAAGGCACCTAAAGGACTCTCAGACCATGAGAGACAAAATTCTCTGGTCTGATAAAACAAAGATTGAGCTCTTTGGCCTGACTGGCAAGCGTCATGTCTGGAGGAAACCAGGCACCGCTCATCACCTGGCCAATACCATCCCTACAGTGAAGCATGGTGGTGGTAGCATCATGCTGTGGGGATGTTTTTCAGCAGCAGGAACTGGGAGACTAGTCAGGATCAAGGGAAAGATGAACGCAGCAATGTACAGATACATCCTTGATGAAAACCTTCTCCAGAGCGCTTGGGACCTCAGACTGGGGGGAAGGTTCATCTTCCAACAGGACAATGACCCTAAACATACAGCCTAGATAACAAAGGAGTGGCTACGGGACAACTCTGTAAAATGTCCTTAAGTGGCCCAGCCAGAGCCCAGACCTGAACCCGATTGAACATCTCTGCAGAGATCTAAAAATGGCTGTGCACCGACCCTCCCCCATCCAATCTGATGGAGCTTGAGAGGTCCTGCAAAGAAGAATGGGAGAAACTGCCCAAAAATAGGAGTGCCAAGCTTGTAGCATCATACTCAAAAATACTGGAGGCTGTAATTGGTGCCAAAGGAGCTTCACCAAAATATTGAGCAAAGGCTGTGATACTTATGTACATGGGGTTTCTTTTATTTTTTTTATTTTGAATACAAGTGCAAAGATTTCGAACAAAGTTCTTTCATGTTGTCATTATGGGGTATTGTTTGTAGAATTTTTTTTTGTTTACAAAAGATTTTTATTAGAAAGTCATGTCAAAAGACAAACGTACATAGCTCATACAATGCAAAGCGAGAAAAAAAAACATGGAGATAAAAGAGCTTAAACAGAGTAATCTTAAATATAATATAGTGGATATACAACAGCTTTAGACCAGATACACAAGCATATCAGAATAGAAATGTAACGACACTAACAAAAACCTGGTAGAATATCATATACCACAAACAAAGTTTCACAGTATAAATCGATCAACTTCTGGGATCCCATTTAGCATGATAAGCAGGCATTGAATTATGTATGGAGTGGAATATTTTCTCAGAGAGTTTTATATTTTCCATTCTAGTTAATACCTGAGACCACACTAGGTTGTTAGATCTCCAGTTTAAGGCAATCATCCAATGTATGGATGACATTAGAGTGTGAAACAACCTAGAAACCGGGGAAGGGATATTGGGGACACGAGAAAACAGGAGGCATATCCTTGGGAAAAGAACTATCACTGAATCTACTATGCGTGATCATTTCTGTTTAACTCTGTCCCAGATAGGCTGTAGGCGACTGCAACTCCAAAAGAGATGCAAAAGAGTACCCTCCTCAGGACAACCCCTGAAACAAAGGGGGGAGACTGAATTGTAAAAGGAGTGTATTAGGGAGGGGGTCAAATACCACCTGGTGAATAGTTTAAGAGGGGATTCTCTGCTAGCAGACGAGCGCGTACACTTGCACAAATTAACAATCATGCCTTGCCACTCTGGGACAGAGAATGTACAGCCCAAGTCCTCCTCCCATTTAATCATGTATTTTAGTTTATCCGGTAAAGGGGAGCAGTTGAGATGATTATATAACCTTGAAATAAGACCTCTGTCCCTGGGAGAAGAGCGGCAAATTGTTTGTAGGATTTTGAGGAAAATAATGAATTTAATATATTTTGGAATAAGGCTGTAACATAACAAAATGTGGAAAAAATGAAGTATTGTGAATACTTTCCAGATGCGTGGAGCCTAATTCACTAAAAGTAAGGAGTAGAAATGCTCACTCCCTATTTAACTACTTCCAGCTAGAGTAATTAACACCTCAAGTAGGCGAACCTGTAAATGTAAAATTATGACTAAATGCAATAGTGAATTCCGATTAGAGTATACCAATTCGTGGTCGTGTTTTTTATGAACGAAAATTCCTATATTCTGAATGAATATTACAGAGAAATGTCAGCTTTTATTATAACATTTATTTTTTATGTATCTGTTATGTGTTTTAACCTTTAGATTTCATATTAGCAGACTACAGAGCTCTAAAATTATAAACATTCATTCTTTATTTATCCTTAACTTTCAGGCATCTCTTTTTGTACTCAGCACAATGGTGTAGTGGTCTATGCTCATGGACAAAGACTACTTAGGTCATGTGTTCTAGTCCCAACCATCCTAACACCCTGCATGTTCACTGGGGTGTGATTATTGTTTTGCCACATATTAATACCTTGGCTACATCACATAAAATTCCATGTAAATGGCCACGTATATTCAAGAAACAGACATGCATATGTGCCGGTTGCAACTAGGCATTCGCCAAGTTTCAGCATTCATAGCTGGCTAAAAGTTATGTAGGTGATGGCATACTTTGGATTTGAACCCATGGTTTCAGTGATTATAGATAGGAGCGCTAACCACTAAACCATTGAGCTGAGCACAATTATACCTGGAATCCTAAGTAGTCCCATGCTTAAATAATTAATTAACATAAATCTCGAAAATATATATATAGTGCTGAAATGCGTGATCAGAAAGAGGGGGGCGGGAGGAAAAAAGGGGGGGGACCACATTCCATCCTCCCTTTTTTTTTTCCTCCCCCCTGTAAGATTCTGGTACCTTCGGTACCCTTCCAGCCCATTTCTTTTACATTTGCGTCCCACCTTTCAGTTAGGTGGAACGCATACACCTGCCTGTCTCTTTAAGCCGCATGACGTCATCACTAGGCGCCGCTCTGAGCGGCTATTTCAATCGCCGGCTTTCACTCACATGCTGTTCGTTCAACCCGCTTGTTACACAGCCTTGACTGACGCTGCTGAAGCCTCCAGCTATTTCCCCAATATCTGGAAGACCGAAGTCTCGCTACTTGATCCTGTATCTCGCTACTGATCCTGTATCTCGCTACCTGATCTTTATTCCATTACCGGACCCCTCATCTCTCTAAACCAACTAGTGATAAGTACCCCACAGGGGATTCCTTCCTATCAACTTACACTATCTACTCTTGCATACTAAAGACTGTTGCTATCTATGCACTACTGTTTCTATCATCTGCACTATTACATAGATTGCTAGCTCTTGTGTCTACTACCATCTACATCCTTGCACTGAGTTAGCAATTCCTGTACACTTCATCTGCTGTCCCCTACCACCTGTTACTTGTACATGATTGCTAACCTATCTGCATACTATCCATCACCATCTGCTAACACTCCTGAACATTACTATTGAGTGCTTATCATTGCTATCACTACTCACGCCTGTCCTTTCAGCACATCACCTCTATACTATCGTATACAACCCATAACTCCAGGAACATCTTATCTGAGTGTCTGTATATTTGCATGCTGAGGCAGGCTGGGCCACAATGATGAGTCTGGAGAGTTGGATATGGTGATTCAACACATCTCTACACGACTGATGAGTGGAAATTCTGCAGCTGCAAATCCAGTTCACTAAATAAACGCCGGAGCGTTACAGATTGAACGAACCAGAAACAAAAAAAAAATGGATTCAGCAGAATTAACCGCCCAAGTGATACAACTACAACAAAAAGTAGATGTATTAATCCTTTCCCTTGCCGAAGTGAAAAATGAAAATCAGACTTTGAGACAGCAGGTAGCCCGTGTTTCACAGCTCACTGCTGCTCAACCTCGTGAGCCCAAAATAAAACCTCCTTTAGTGTTTACAGGTGATCGAAAAAAAATTTGTGAATTTAAAAACGCATGTCAATTGCTTTTTAATTTAAAATCTCGTACTTACACTACAGATCAAATTAAAGTCTGCACCACTATCTCATATTTGTCGGGTGATCCACTGGCTTGGGCAGACTCTCTCTTTGAGAAAAATGACCCTCTTCTTAACTCCTATCCTTTATTCCTAGCGGAACTCGCTAGCTTATATGAAGACCCAAATAGGCAGAGTACTGCTGACAGCCAATTGAGGGCTTTAAAACAAGGAAGGAGACCTGTTGAAGACTTCGTAGCAGAGTTCAAAAGATGGACCCTTGATTCAGGGTGGAATGATGCATCTTTGCGAACCCAGTTCAGACTCGGGTTATCAGAAGCTGTTAAAGACGAGCTCGCCCGAGCGGATTTACCTGGCACTTTGGATGCCTTAATACAACTCAGCATCAACATTGACAGGCGACTGCGAGAAAGAAAGGCTGAGAAAATGGGAGTACCATTATTCAATCCCTCTCGGGTTTTGCCCGTTGACCCTACTCCTATGGGGGTAGGAACCATACGCCCACCATTATCGTCTACTGAACGAGCCAGGAGAAGATCTGAAAATCTGTGCATGTACTGCGCCTCCCCGGATCATTTGATAAGCGTCTGTCCCCTTGTCCGCAAAAAAGAGGGTGAGTGTTCACATGTCTTTCTGGGGGGATTAACGACTTCTTTTTCTAATCCCTATCTTTTTCTTCATTTGACCTTACAGTGGGACCATAATAGGATCACCACCAAGGCTATGATTGACACAGGATCTTGTGGGAACTACATTGACACTAGTTTTGTTGCTTTAAATAAAATACCTATTATTTCAAAATCTAAACCTGTCTCTGTTAGTTTTATTAACAGTATTCCGTTATCTTCTGGTCCCATCACTAATCAGACACAAGCACTCCTTGCTACTGCTAACGAGTCTCATGCTGAGACCACCACTTTTGATGTATTACCTTCACCACATTTTCCCATTATTTTGGGACTTCCCTGGTTACACATACATCAACCAACCATTGATTGGAAAACACGGACTCTAACCTTCCCCTCTCACTACTGCGAGACCACGTGTAACCTCCAATCATATAAAAAATTCCTGTCCATGGTGTCAGATGAAATTTCACCACCACCATGTTATCAGGACCTATCAGAAGTCTTCCTTGAGAAAAATGCTCAAGTATTGCCTCCCCATAGGGACTACGATTGTTCTATTGATCTACTCCCTAATAGTAAACTACCTTTCGGTCATGTTTATCCTCTTTCTCAGGATGAACTTTCTCATCTCAAGGAATACTTGGATGAGAATTTAGCGAAAGGGTTTATTAGACCCTCTACTTCTTCCACGGCTGCAGGACTTTTCTTTGTCCGCAATAAGGATTTAAGTCTCAGGCCTATTATTGACTATAGGCAATTAAATACCATTACGATAAAGGATCGCTATCCTTTACCTCTCATTCCCGAACTCATTGAACAAGTGCGCGGAGCTACCTACTTTTCAAAATTGGACCTAAAAGGGGCATACAACCTCATCCGAATCCGTAATGGGGATGAGTGGAAGACGGCATTCAGAACCAGATACGGATTATTTGAATATCTGGTGATGCCTTTTGGGTTGTGTAATGCTCCCGCAGCATTTCAGCGATTCATAAATTACATCTTCAGAGACTTACTTGATGTTTGTGTTGTGGTATACCTGGATGATAAACTCATTTATTCTCAGTCCTTGTCCGAACATGTAAGACATGTAAGACTTGTGCTATCCAGATTACTCGCACACAATTTATACGTAAAATTGAAAAAAATGCCTATTTCATAAGGAAGAAGTACTATTCCTAGGATACATCATATCTAAGAACGGTATCAAGATGGATATGAGCAAGATATTGTGTATACTGGATTGGCCTGTACCAACAACTCGTAAGGCATTACAACGATTCCTTGGATTTTCAAACTTCTATAGGAAGTTCATCAAGAACTTCTCTTCTATTGTGAGACCGCTCACACAACTTACAAGTGTAAAGAAACCATTCAAATGGTCTGAAGAAGCAAACAAAGCTTTCCGCTTGTTAAAATCAAGTTTCACTTCTGCTCCCATACTACGCCACCCAGACCCATCCCTCCAATACATCCTGGAGGTAGATGCGTCAAATATGGCTGTAGGAGCAGTTCTTTCCCAACGACCAACAAATACTTCACCACTTCACCCAGTTGCTTTTTTCTCTAAATCACTAAGTAGCCCAGAGGTGAATTACCCAGTGGGTGAAAAAGAGTTACTTGCCATAAAACTGGCACTAGAAAATTGGCGACATTTACTTGAAGGTACTCCATTGCCAATACTCATATATACAGATCATAAGAATCTCCAATACTTTCAGTCCAACAAGACTCTTTCCCACCGGCAGGTACGTTGGTCATTATTCTTTCTAAGATTCAACTTCCTAGTGACCTACACGCCTGCAGACAAAAACAAAAAAGCGGATGCGCTATCACGGCTAACCGAAGATAACTGCACCGAAATCCCTTCACTTCCTATAATACCCCATGACCGTATTATTGGTGTTGTTCGTTCCTTGAAGGAAGAGATTCTGCACAGTCTAGGATTGGATTCATCACCACCACAACTAAGTGCTGATGCAGAAGGCTTCCTCTACTTTAACGACAAACTTTACATACCTCCTGGTATGCGTACCAAGATCTTGGAATTATCACATGACGTACCTATGGCAGGACATATGGGTATGACTAAGACATTCAATTTGCTCACCAGGCAATTTTGGTGGCCTGATATGAAGACGTCTGTACAAAAATTCGTTTCCTCATGTGACATCTGTGCTAGGTCCAAAATTGACACTACAAAACCATCTGGTCTACTTTGCAGTCTACCAATACCCAATGTTCCATGGAAAGTTGTGTCCTTAGACTTTATAGTAGAATTACCACCTTCCAAAGGATTTACTACCATTCTAGTGTCAGTGGACCATCTGACAAAGATGGCACATTTCATTTCTATTCGCAGACTGCCTTCATCTAAGGAAACAGCGGAATTACTAGTGAAACATGTGTTCAAGCTACATGGGATTCCAAAGACTCTTTTATCTGACCGAGGTTCACAGTTCATCTCCAAGTTTTGGCAAGCTCTATGTCGTATACTACGAATTGAGCGAAAACTTACTTCTCCCTACCACCCTCAGACTAATGGACAAACTGAAAGAGTCAACCAGTGCATTGAACAATATTTGTGTTGCTACACCTCATACCTACAGGATGATTGGGTGGACCTCCTCCCTCTGGCAGAATTTGCTTACAATAACGCAACCCACAGTACTAATAAGCAAAGTCCATTCTACCTAAACTATGGGTTTCATCCCACACCTCTTCCACCACGCATTCTACCATCAAGTAACCCAGTAGCATCTGACTATCTTACCCAAATAAAAGACTCTCTGGATTTACTCCACACCACCATTTCTCATGCTCATAGCCAACAAAAAAAGTACTACGACCTCCGTAGAAGACCTTCTCCTCAATATGCTATTGGGGATCTCGTTTGGCTATCTACGAAAAACTTAAGGTTAAAAATCCCCAGTAAAAAGCTTGGGCCTTTGTTTCTAGGACCTTTCCCAATTGAGAAGCTCATTGGGAGAGCTGCAGTACAACTCACCTTACCGGCAGATCTTAAAATACACCCCATCTTTCACGTGTCGCTACTGAAACAACATGTCCCCAACCAAGGAATAAGACCTACCATCTCGCCTCCACCTCCAGTACAAGTTGAGGGTGGAGAAGAATTTGAGATTAAGGAGATTTTGGATTCTCGTATCCACAGAGGGAAACTCCAATATCTCATAGGATGGAAAAACTATGGACCCCAAGACGACACCTGGTTGGATACTTCTGACGTTCACGCTCCCAGGCTTATACGAAGGTTCCACTCCAAATACCCGGAGAGACCAGTGCTATAGGCCTTCCGGAGCCGGCCTTAAGGGGGGGGGGGGGTACTGTAAGATTCTGGTACCTTCGGTACCCTTCCAGCCCATTTCTTTTACATTTGCGTCCCACCTTTCAGTTAGGTGGAACGCATACACCTGCCTGTCTCTTTAAGCCGCATGACGTCATCACTAGGCGCCGCTCTGAGCGGCTATTTCAATCGCCGGCTTTCACTCACATGCTGTTCGTTCAACCCGCTTGTTACACAGCCTTGACTGACGCTGCTGAAGCCTCCAGCTATTTCCCCAATATCTGGAAGACCGAAGTCTCGCTACTTGATCATGTATCTCGCTACTGATCTTGTATCTCGCTACCTGCTCTTTATTCCATTACCGGACCCCTCATCTCTCTAAACCAACTAGTGATAAGTACCCCACAGGGGATTCCTTCCTATCAACTTACACTATCTACTCTTGCATACTAAAGACTGTTGCTATCTATGCACTACTGTTTCTATCATCTGCACTTTTACATAGATTGCTAGCTCTTTGGTCTACTACCATCTACATCCTTGCACTGAGTTAGCAATTCCTGTACACTTCATCTGCTGTCCCCTACCACCTGTTACTTGTACATGATTGCTAACCTATCTGCATACTATCCATCACCATCTGCTAACACTCCTGAACATTACTATTGAGTGCTTATCATTGCTATCACTACTCACGCCTGTCCTTTCAGCACATCACCTCTATACTATCGTATACAACCTATCACTCCAGGAACATCTTATCTGAGTGTCTGTATATTTGCATGCTGAGGCAGGCTGGGCCACAATGATGAGTCTGGAGAGTTGGATATGGTGATTCAACACATCTCTACACGACTGCTGAGTGGAAATTCTGCAGCTGCAAATCCAGTTCACGAAATAAACGCCGGAGCGTTACACCCCCCCTCTTTCCTTTTGGCTTCCTCCTTTCTTTATATTGCAGTGGGTTATTGCATATTTACCGCAGTATATTGCAGGTTGTTAGTGCACGTTTCCTGCAGTATATTGAGTTGCGTCAATGCAGTATATTGTAGTGTGTCAGTGGAGTTTGTCTGTGAAGTGAGTCCTCAAGTTAACCACTTTAGCCCCAGCCACTGTGCTGCTACTGCGGCACAGTGGCTCGTTCCCGTCCAGCGACGTAGACCTACGTCGCTGGACTCCTCCCCCTGTAGGCGGCGCTCGCGCGCCGCCGGAGGCACGCTCCCGCTGTTTTCATTCACAGCGGGAGTCGGGCCAGGGGAGGAGCGGCGGCTCTGCCCCGATCGTCGGGGAATCGAGTGAGGAGATCCGCCCGCCTGTGTAAACAGAGCGGGTGGATCTCCTAAGTGACAGGGACTGACAGATTGGAGTGTTCAGCATAGCTGGACATCCGATCTGTCCTTCTGTCACTCAGTCACACCCCCCCCCCCCACACACGTCAGTAAGCACCAGGCATACATTAACCCCTCCCTCTCCAATAAAATTAACCACTTCCCTGCCAGTGTCATTTTTACAGTAACAGTGCATATTTATAGCACTGATTACTGCAGTAATGTCACTGGTACCCCCAAAAGTGTCAAAAATGTCAGTCAAGGGTCCGATCTGTCCGCCGCAATGTCGCAGTCCCGCAAAAGAAATCGCAGATCACCGCCATTACGCGTTAAAAAAAACCCACCAAAAATGACAGAAATGACAGAAATCTTTCCCTTAGTTAGTAAACGCGATAACTTTTGCGCAAACCAATCAAAATACGCTTATTGCGATTTTTTTTACCAAACATAGGTAGCAAAAAACAAATTGGCCAAAAATTTTAAAAAAATTAGATTTTTACATTTTTTTGGGGGGGAATTTCATATAAAAAAATGTTAAAAATATTGTTATTTTTTCAAAATAAACGCTCTTTTTTTGTTTATAGCGCAAAAAGTAAAAATCGCACAGGTGATCAAATACCACCAAAATAAAGCTCTGTTTGTGGGGAAAAAAGGACGTAAATTTCGTTTGGGTACGGCGTCGCACGACCGCGCAATTGTCAGTTAAAGTCGCACAGCGCCGAATCGCAAAAAGTGGCCTG
>NC_138768.1:882992947-883077947 GCF_965119305.1 Pelophylax lessonae
GTTGTTCATGGTTTACTGGCTGTATTTTGGATCGTTTGTACATGTAAGTCACTACAATAAATTGTCATATTTCTCATACTATATTGTGACCTGGCGCCCTCTGTCTTCTTCCTTTTTTACAATGAGAGAAGAACGCTGGTAAAAATAAAATTGGCAGTCATGTTCCCCCAGCCACAGTGTATTGCCAAGTTAGCTCCAGTGATGATGAGGATGGAGGGGAGTATGTGGTCACTGATGCGACTTGGGTGCCGGATAGAGCAGAGGAGGAAAGTGAGGGTGAGGCAAAACCCCAATGATGCAGCCATTGTGCAAGAGTAGAGAGAAGCCACCCTATTCCATCACATTGTAGAGCTGTTATCTCCTGGCCCACTTCCCAGAACTCAGCTGTCTGGACCTTTTTTAGCACATGTGCAGCCGATCACACTGTTGCAGTTTGCAAACCTGCTTCAAGCAGATCAAGGGTGGCAAAAAGACCAGCCATTTGGGTACCACATGCATGGCAAGAGTACCTGAAAGCCACACAAAAGGGACGCAATTCTGCTCCTCACTCCTTACCTTTCTGGTCTACCCCTGCTATACCTCATAACCTCTCAGCAGACCGCACTGACAGGGGTGATGATAAAGCCAAAGGTGTCACAGGTCCTTGCAGCATGTTTGCCAGTAGAACACCACCAGCTGTAAAATATAGCGGGTAAATTTCTGTACCCCATCTTCTTCAGCGAAAAATAAAATACAGTCACTGCCGCCCACATGCCCAGCATCTCAATTCCAGCTTGTCAAAGCCGCTGGCTTTACAACTTCTGTCTTTCCATCTGGTGGCTTCTGCCCCCTTCCGTGATTTTGCAGAATGTGCTGTACCACAAGGGCAGGTTCCCAGTCACTATTTGTTTACCTCTGTACCATAACGTGGAAGGCAATGTAGTGGCATTGTTGGGCAGGGCTGATAGCCACAAGGTCCATGTTACTGCTGACACGTGGTCCAGCAAGTATGGTCAACGATGATATATTTAATTCACAGCACACTGGGTAATTCTGCTTGTAACTAGGAAGGATGCAGGGCAGGGCTCAGTCCTGCAGCTTGTTGTGCCGCAACATCTCCATACAGCTAGTGGTAATGATGGACATTTGTCAGCTCCACCCCCTCCTCATCCTACTCCTCTCATGCCTTCCTCTGCTGTATTGTCCTATAAACCATGAGTACCCCCCAAGCGTTGAAGGGACTATTCAATGAGTCAGGCTGAAAGGTGCCATGCGGTGCTTCAGCTGGTCTGTGTAGGGGACAGGAGCCACACTGGAGCAAAGATTCTTGCAGCTCTGCAGAGGCAGGCCCAGAGGGGATTCACACCATGCAAGCTGGAGCCAGGAATAGTGGTGTGCGATAATGGCACAAACCTCCTGTCTACCCTCAGACAGGGAAGTTTGAAACATTCCATGCCTGGCACATGTCCTCAATTTGGTGGTGCAGCGTTTCTTAAGCAGGTACCAAGGGTTGGAAGATCTGCTAAAGCAGGCCAGAAGAATCTATAGCCATTTCAGGTGGTCCTATAGAGCCAGCACTAGGTTGGCGGAATTCCACCTGTCTGTAAATCGCGGGATTTGTGACATGCCCACAAGGGGGAACTCAACTTTGGCAATGCTTCAGCAGCTGCACATGTAGCAGAGGGCCGTCAATGAGTACCTGTGGGAGTATGACACAACAACACACTCAGCTCATAATTTTTCCACATGCCAACGGCTGCTGATAAAGGATGCATGCACTGTACTGTCACCATTTGAGGATGTGACAAGGATGTGAGCCGTGACAAGGCATGCATCAGTGACACAATCCCTGTTGTTTTCCTGCTGGAGCAGACTCTGCGTGGCATTATGGACAGGGCACCCAAGGCAGAGACGCAGGAGGAAGAGGGCTTCTTTTCCTCTCAAGGCATTGGAGACAATGAAGCAGAGGAAGACACATGTCAACCCTTAACGGATGGTTTTCCAATCCCAGAACCCTTGGGAGTAGTACGTGGCTGGGATGAGGCAGTTCCAGATTGTAAGGTAAACCAGATTTCTACCACAAAATGCAGACTCATGCACATTGTGCTCATGCACATTGCACATGTGCTAATATTTATAAGCGAAAGACCAATGTCACTTCTGCATTACCAGTTAATCGCGCACATATTTGTGCCCATGTGCGCACACATGCACATGCCAATTAGCACTTGGTGCCCAGTGGCCTATTTAAACTGATCTGTTACTGTAAGCAGTTGCTGAATGGTCTTCAGCTCATTCCTGTGTTCCTGAGAACTAATCTGTTGTTTCTGATTACCCACGTATGACCCGGCTTGCCTTTGGACTTCGTCTCTGCCCGTGGTCCAGCTCTGTTCCCTACTACTCCAACCTTGGCTTGCTTACTGGATTTGATCTGCCTGCTGACCTTGTACCGCATTGCCTGGCTGGTAAGGACCTTGGCCTAACTTATGGACTTGCCTGCCTGCTGATTCGGTACCTCATTGCCCGGTTGCCGCTGACTGCTGCTTGTCTCCCGGTTCTACTCCCATCCCACGCTCTGGTGACAGCCTGCTACTGCATCCAGTTCCGAGGACTGCAACTACCAGCTTCACCCACCTACAGAGTGGACATCACTAGCTAGTTGCTACGGCACTTGTGCCACTCCTTGCCTTTACACTCTCTGTTCCCACCTTCAGGAGTGTTAGGGGGGAGGTGCAAGAGAGGCCTCCATAAAATTCCAGTCTTCACCAGGTACGTTATACAAGTACTGTAATCCTTAGTGACCCCGAGGAGTCTGCTTCTCATGCCTCCACAAACTTTCAGGGCATGGGCTCCCTCATTCTTTAAAGCCTGCAAAAGGATCTGAAAATATGTGGCATCAAAGAGAAGGATCACTATTGGTTGGCAACCCTCCTTGACCACCGTTACAAAGGGAAAGTCTTGGAACTCATAAGGACAACTTAAAGAGGAGTTTATGTAACACCTTTCCAGACTCTGCTAGGTTACAGTCTTGTGAAAAATGTAGTTTTGAGGTTTCTGCTGGTCAAGAGAGGAGCAGTGGAGAAGGGGACGGACTCAGTGATGCATTTCAAAATGTTTTAGTCCTTGGCGCCCTGGGCTCTCAGCTTTTACATCCTATCGGCAGCATCTGCAAAATGTGGTGGGAGATTATCTAGGGGGGAAAACAGACATGGAAAACTTTCAGTTGACAATCTACTGGGTTACTGGGTCATAAGAATAGACCACTAGCAAGAACTTGCCCAGTATGCAATTGAGCAGCTGGCCTGCCCTGCATCCAACATGCTCTCCAAATGGGCATTCAGTGCTGCTGGAGGTTTTTTGACAGATAAAAGAGCGTGTCTGCCCACAGACTCCACAGACAGGCTGAAATTTATCAAAATGAATCAGTTCTGGATTAGCAGCAGCTATAAAGTCCCTAATGCCAATGTCACTGTTTAGTAGAGATGTACCGAACGGTTCCCGGCAAACTTCAAACGTTCGCGTTCGCCACTGCGGGCGAACATATGCGATGTTCGCTCCTCCTCCTATACATCATCATTGAGGCAAACTTTGACCCTGAACATCACAGTCAGCAGACACATTCCAGGCCAATCAGCATACCTCCCTCCCACACCCTCCCACCTCCTATAAATAAGCAAGGGCAGCATCCATCTTAGATCATTTCTGTGTTACTGAGAGCAGGGAAAGTGCTGCTGCTGCTGCTGCTGTTATAGCTGGGGACAGTTAGTCAGTGTTCCCGGTCTTGTTAGCCAGTGTTCTTGGTACACTCCTGCTGTAAGGACAGCACCCCAAAAAGCCCTTCCTAGGGCTGGTATTTGAGGTTTTTTTTTGGATATATATATATATTGTCCGCAAAAGCCCCTTTGAGGGCTGGTATTTGAGTATTTTTTTAATATATATATATATATATATATATATATATATATATATGCAGCATGTCCAGAACCAGAAAAAAAAGATCATATAGGTGTAAAAGGGGTTCCCACCATCCCTGCTCTACTGAAAAATTATCTTTTTTTCTGGTTCTGGACATGCTACAGAGCTGAAACTTCACAGGTACACTTTTTAGACCCCCTAGACACTAAATCACACCAAAAAAGTTCTTAAAAATTGTCATTTTTGATAGAGAGCCAATTGTTGGAAGAAAAAAAAACTTAACAAAAAAAATTTCTTTGGATTTATTGTCTGGGGGGTCTAAAAAGTGTACCTGTGAAGTTTCAGCTCTGTAGCATGTCCAGAACCAGAAAAAAAATAGAATCAGGGTTAGGGCTAGGGTTAGGGTTAGGGTTAGGGCTAGGGTTAGGGTCAGGGCTAAGGTTAGGGTTATTTTTAGTGCTTAGGGTTAGAGTTAGAGGGGTAGGGGTAGGGCTACTAACTCTAACCCTAAGTATCTCACCGTAACCCTAACCCTAGCCCCTAACACTAAACCTAACCCTAACCCTCTAACTATAACCCTAACCCTCTAACCTTAACCCTAACCCTCTTAGCCTAGCCATAAAAATAACCCTAACCCTAAACCTAACCCTAACCCTAGCCCTAACCCTAGCCCTAGCCCTAGCCCTAGCCCTAACCCTAACCCTAACCCTAGCCCTAGCCCTAGCCCTAACCCTATCCCTAACCCTAACCCTAGCCCTAACCCTAACCCTAGCCCTAACCCTAATTCATATTTTTTTCTGGTTCTGGACATGCTACAGAGCTGAAACTTCACAGGTACACTTTTTAGACCCCCCAGATGCTAAATCCAAAGAAATTTTTTATTTTTATTTATTTTTTAATTTTTCCAATAATTGGCTCTCTATCAAAAAATTAAAATTTTTAAGAACTTTTTTTCTGTGATCCCTCTCCAGCATGCCACAGTCCAGGCGTTAGTCCCCTTGAAACAACTTTTCCATTACTATTGTGGCCAGAAAGAGTCCCTGTGGGTTTTAAAATTCGCCTGCCTATTAAAGTCTATGGCGGTTCGCAATGTTCGCCGGTTCGCGAACATTCGCCGATGTTCGCGTTCGCCGTTCACGAACAGCAAATTTTATGTTTGCGACATCACTACTGTTTAGTGCTTTCTGAATCTGGAATCTCTTGAAGACTGTCTAGGCTGCCTAGCTTTGTGGGTGTTAATTTCATCTGGAAGACATTTTTTGGTGTAGGTTTTATAGGCACAATTAACACCCAAGGACCAATTTTTCTGCAGCTATTTGACAGGTGCATATCATTTAAATTTTTGACAGCAAGGCCAATTCTTGCTTTCATTAAGAGTACCTCTATAGGTAATATAGGACTTTTTGCTGGAGAATGGGAAAAAAATGCACCGCCATAAAGTTGTGCCTCTTGTTGGTGGTGCTGGCTATTTGATCTCCTATACCAATTAGGGGACTGCCTAGTTTGAGGCAGGTGGTCATATGAGCACGCGCAGCCCCCTCCGGATGTGAGCCCTATCCCCAGGCTTTAATCAGGAGTGTCCTGCCTATTTTTTGCCATTGTCGTTTTCTCAGGATAAGTTTCTCTATAATTTTCTCAGGAATATATTTTTTGAAAGGTGATCACAAGTTCAGATCAAGAAGGACTTTTTATTGGAGGTTACATTTCTTTTATTTTGTCCCACCTTGGGAGGTTTGTCCTATTTTTGACTACTGTCAAACCTGGGACAAATTTATTCTTGGATGTTGAGTGGGGGATGTTTATTTGTCCAGCAGGCCGTTCCTTTATTTGCCAATGTGATCCTCTTTTGCCAATACCTTTCCTTTATCTACTGTCAAGACAAAGACATCTTTCTGATGGGCGTTCGGGTTTCCAAATGTGGTCCGTGCATGTGCGTGACGTCAGCATGCGGCGGCGCCGGTCACATGCGCTTCCTGACCAATAGGTAAGCATCTATCATTGAGGAGACATTCAGCAATGGGAGAACAACTTGTTCTCATTCCGGCTGTGACGTCAGATGCCGCCAGAATGGAAGGAACATTTAAAGCCCAGCTCCAGAGCGGTATTCATTCTGAGACTGCTCAATGGAAGGGGTTGATCTTGACTGCTATCTGTGTCATCCAGGTAAAGTGCCCTTTACTGTCCTATGACTTTCTGAACCAATTGTTTGATTTTGTAGTTTGTACTTATGTATTGGATATGCTTCATGCATATATACTCTCTTTCAGCCAGCTGGATTTGAAGCCTAAGGGCTCTTTCACACAGGCGGACCATTCAGATCCGCCTGTCCGTTTTTTGGCGGATCTGAACGGTCCCCCCATGAATCCCTATGGGGCATCGGATGTCAGCGGAGACATGTCCGCTGACATCCGATTTGATCCGATCCATCAAATCTGGACGGATGGAAACCTTATTTTCCATCCGTCCAGTGGTTCGGATCGGATGAGAACGGACCGACGATCCGTTCCCATCCGATTTCCCCCATAGAGATGCATTGGGGAACTGACAGCTGTGTCTCCGCACACAGCGCGGAGACATAGCTGTCATCCTGCTGCTCAGCGGGGGATCGGCGGATCGATCCCCCGCTGAGAAAAACAGACTCCGTCCGACGGACGGAGTGTGTGAAAGGGGCCTAAGGGTCAGGGACTCTATCAGTTTTGGATGCATATTCCTCTTGATGAAGTTAACCGTTATAAAAGGTACTAAATGATTTTTTTAAATTGAACAAATATTCCTACCTAGTTGGCAATTCATAGTATTCATGTATTATCATTACTATATCTAACAATATAGGCTACTCTTTGGTACTACTATACCTAGTGACAAGTATACATTTTTTGATAGCTCTTCAAGTTATCCTTTTGGGGGCTGAGAATCCAGTGGAAAACATTCCCAGACCATCATAATCATCAACATATAAACTACCCTGTCTAGGATCGTTCTGCCATAGGGTAATGTTCTTAATCCATTGATATATATATCTATATCTATATCTATTGTAAGGGATTAGCTCGGTGGCGGGTGTGGATGACCCCTTGGGGGGTGCGTTTTCCCAGAGAGGTAGCCGACAAGTGCTTGCAAACAAACAGTGTGGTTTATTAAATGGTGTTTTCTTCACCAGGCTGTATGCAGCAAAACATCCAAAATAAAATAAAACAGAAAATAAATCCTTGCCTCTGTGGGCGGCTACCTTCTCACAACTGGAACCTGCCTAAGTGTCTGTCTCCAACCTACCGTCGGGCAGACTTCCTTGTCCTACAGCGGACACTCAATAGTCCTTTTATAATAGCTTCACAGGGCAACACAGTCCTTTTGTTTCTTTCACATCAACAGTTCGTCTTCTCACCTTTGAGACGTATTCACCCTTGGTTACCGTCCCGGGCACACATCACTCCGGGGGGTCTTCTCCCAGGCCCACACATCCTGTCGGGAGGCACACGCTGACTGTCCTCCTGCTCCCAGCCCACATGGCTTCAGGACACAGCTTCTGGAGGCAGCAAACAATAGGAATTTCTCTGAACAAATTATAGAGCCTTAACTCCCTCATTCTGAACAGGTGAAGGCCTTTCAACTTCCTGCTGGCTAGCTCTGTAGCCAACACCCTAAATTAATTAATGGACTTTCTAAATCAGGTAGAAATGTATCTCCTTCCTGTGACTACATTCCCAGATTTAGCTGACTTCCTGTTACATACCCCCCCTCTTGTTTCAACCCTAGGGTTGGGACACAGATTTCCAGGCACGCATGTGTCAAGCACTGCTGACTCACTGATAAGCCTCCTATTATCCTCAAGCTTCCGGATGAAACTGTTTTGTCATCTTCATTGACGGATTTCTCATAAATGCCACACAGTTTGTCTCTCATCTCATATACACATTCTTCAACTGCATTTTTTGCTGAACTATTTGACCGCTCAAGGTCACCTAGTTCTTTTTCTCTATCTGAATTCCACATGGAATGCATCTCAAGATCACGATCAAACTTCTGCCACCCGTCTTTCACCAGTTCCATTTTGGAAACACTCCCTGAAAGGCACTTATTCATTTGCTTCACGTTTTCACCAACAGCCTTAGTTTTCTCCACTAGGTTTTCAGCCTGAACTGAGAAATCACCACATTTCTTACTCAGCTCCTTTGTTTGCTGAAGTTCTAATGATACATTTTCCAATGCTTGAAGTTTTTGAAGGAACGGTTTATTCCAAAGGGGTGATTCAAGCCACATGTCGTCACATTTCTGAGGCTCACTCAGGACAGACCCCAAAACACTGATCCTTTTAAAAACTGCATCAGGCACACTATCCCCTCTTTGGGACAGATCCTCTGTTGCCTGGAATTCCTCTTCCAGTTCCTGCAACGGAATCTTCATCTCTTCTAGTTGCTGTTCTAAGGCTCGCTTAGACTTTTCTAGCTCCTGAACGCTTTTCACAACATCATCCTTGGAGCTGACCAATTCTTCCATTTCTGTACGCAGCTGTTTAACACTTTCTAGTTCAGCCTTACACTCTAGAGCTTCCTCCAAAGAGCGAGCCAAGAACAGGGCTTTGCTCTCGTTATCACGCACCTCCGTTTCTGCACGTGCGCGTTCTTCTGCATATTTTGCAGACACAGTCTTCTCTTCACCAAGCATCTGATCAAACTTCTTTTTCACATCTTCAACACACTGTAATGAACCAACGCTTTCTTCCATGCGTTTTTTCATATCCGCTATCTGAGCTTGCAATGTTGCGACTTGCTCTGATAGGTTTTTCTTTGCTTCCGCCTCCTCTTTTAATTGTTCCAGGAAGCCATTTTTCTCATCTTCCATTTGTTTGAGCTTTGTGCTAAAACTCAGCCTTTGACACCTCTCTTCCTGTAAGAGTTCCTGCGTGTCTTGCAGCTGCGATTCCAAGATAGAAAAATCTTCCGCAATTTCTCTGGATTTGCTGTCTGCTTGAGAAAGCTGATTTGTAACATTGTCCAACTCAACCTGCAGTCGGTTTGCCTTCTCTGACAGCTTAGCACACAATCGGTCACCTTCTGACACCTTGACTTGCGATTCCAGAAGCTGTGCCTCTACTTTTTCCCTCTTATGTTCACAATCTCCTTTTCCCTGCATAAGAGCCTTCACCTCATTGGCTAGTTTCTGGGAATGAGACTGTAATTCTGCCACACAGGCTTCTTTCTCCTTTAACTGCTGCTGGAAACGTTGGGCTTCCCCTTTCCAACTTTCACAGTCCGCACGCCATTCATCTACCACATTGCTCAAAGTGGTGAGCTCATACACAGTACTCAGTAATTTAGCCTCTCTTTCACTTTTCTCTTTGTCGCTGAGAGACAATGTCGCTTTCAGAGCAACATTCTGTTCCTGCGACTCCTGCAGGTCTATTTTTGTAGCTCCCAAAGACTGAAGACTTTTTTCCAGCTGATTACGCAACTCCAACATATCAGCCATACTTTGCTTCTGCAAAGTCTGAATTTCACTTTCCTTTTCCATGAGGATGGTATCTTTCTCCATTATAGTCTCTCTGCGTTTTTGCAACTCGACCAAAAGAAGAGCAGTGGATTCTTCCCACTGTGACACATGAGACTTGAGTAGTTCATTCGTTTCCTGCAAGTTTCTATGCTCCATTTTAAGCAATTCCAAGGCTTGTTCCTTTTCTTCCATTTTCCGTTGCAAGGCATCCAACTCAGCCCTGCACACATACTCGGTTTCCTCCAAACCGATGGCCTCCATTGGCTGCTGGCGTCTCTGTTTCCAGCCTGCCATGCTCTCTTGATGAGCCTTTTGTTGAGCTGCAAAGCTCTGCTGAAAATCCGCATTTGCCTGCTGTTGAGCTGCATTTGCTTGCTGTTGAGCTGCATTTGATATAATCAGATGTTTCAACATCTCCTCCATTTTGAGCTTACTTTTCATCTGAGCACACTGCGTCTCCATAGCAGTTTCATCAGTGTTGCTAGGGACAACAACCTTCCTCTTTAGTAGACTCTCTTTAGGCATGGATGGGGCTGGTTCAGACGGCAACATCCCCTCCATCCATAGAATCCGGTCTCTCATTTCATCTATCTTTGCATTCTTCAGGCGTTTTGAACGCCCCATCTTCAATAACTCCACAAACAAATTTTTCACAGTCCAGCAAAAATTTTTCAGACCACTGTCTCTTTAACACATGTAGTTTTTCTCTCTCTCTTGCAAGATCTCTTTTCCTGCACACACAGTTTGTGCAGTCACTTGCACCAGACACAACAAAGTTCATCAAATAATTTTGAGACCGCTGTCTCTTTAAAACACTTTTTTTTTTTTCTGTCAGGATCTTCTCTCCTGCACACATAGATTGTGCAATCTCATGCACCAGATAAAGTTCATCAAACATTTGCACTTCCTTGCAGGGATCTCTGCTTATGCCCACTGCATACCTCCACCATATGTAAGGGATTAGCTCGGTGGCGGGTGTGGATGACCCCTTGGGGGGTGCGTTTTCCCAGAGAGGTAGCCGACAAGTGCTTGCAAACAAACAGTGTGGTTTATTAAATGGTGTTTTCTTCACCAGGCTGTATGCAGCAAAACATCCAAAATAAAATAAAACAGAAAATAAATCCTTGCCTCTGTGGGCGGCTACCTTCTCACAACTGGAACCTGCCTAAGTGTCTGTCTCCAACCTACCGTCGGGCAGACTTCCTTGTCCTACAGCGGACACTCAATAGTCCTTTTATAATAGCTTCACAGGGCAACACAGTCCTTTTGTTTCTTTCACATCAACAGTTCGTCTTCTCACCTTTGAGACGTATTCACCCTTGGTTACCGTCCCGGGCACACATCACTCCGGGGGGTCTTCTCCCAGGCCCACACATCCTGTCGGGAGGCACACGCTGACTGTCCTCCTGCTCCCAGCCCACATGGCTTCAGGACACAGCTTCTGGAGGCAGCAAACAATAGGAATTTCTCTGAACAAATTATAGAGCCTTAACTCCCTCATTCTGAACAGGTGAAGGCCTTTCAACTTCCTGCTGGCTAGCTCTGTAGCCAACACCCTAAATTAATTAATGGACTTTCTAAATCAGGTAGAAATGTATCTCCTTCCTGTGACTACATTCCCAGATTTAGCTGACTTCCTGTTACACTATATATATATATATATATATATACCGTATATACTCGAGTATAAGCCGAGTTTTTCAGCACATTTTTTTGTGCTGAAAACATCCCCCTCGGCTTATACTCGAGTCAAGGAAAAAAAAAAAAATTTCCTGTCCGCTCCGACGGGTTTAAAGTTTAAAAATGGCGCTGCCCGTCGCATACATGTCACCGCGCACGCGCCGCCGCCGCTCGTGTAATTTCGGCTACTCCCGGCGCCGCTCGGGAGAGGCCGGGAATAGCCGAAAGTATACGATCGGCGGCGGCGCGTGCGCAATGACGTGTCGGCGCCGGGCGGCGCCATTTTGAAAATGAAGGCGCCTCTGGAACAGGTAAGTGAAACAGCTTCACTACCTGCCATTATGCAGGGCTGCGGGCACACTACAAGGGATGCAGTGCTGCGGGCATGGTCCACATGTACCATGCCCACAGCACTGCATCTTCTGTAGTATGCCCACAACCCCGGATCCTCTTGTACCATGCCAGTACCCTGCATTCTCCTGCACCATCCCAGTCACCCTGCATTCTCCTGCACCATGCCAGTACCCTGCATTCTCCTGCACCATGCCAGTCACCCTGCATTCTCCTGCACCATGCCAGTCACCCTGCATTCTCCTGCACCATGCCAGTCACCCTGCATTCTCCTGCACCATGCCAGTACCCTGCATTCTCCTGCACCATGCCAGTACCCTGCATTCTCCTGCACCATGCCAGTACCCTGCATTCTCCTGTACCATGCCAGTACCCTGCATTCTCCTGCACCATGCCAGTACCCTGCATTCTCCTGCACCATGCCAGTACCCTGCATTCTCCTGCACCATGCCAGTACCCTGCATTCTCCTGTACCATGCCAGTACCCTGCATTCTCCTGCACCATGCCAGTGCCCTGCATTCTCCTGCACCATGCCAGTACCCTGCATTCTCCTGCACCATGCCAGTACCCTGCATTCTCCTGCACCATGCCAGTCACCCTGCATTCTCCTGCACCATGCCAGTCACCCTGCATTCTCCTGTACCATGCCCGCCGCCCTGCATTCTCACCCTAGGCTTATACTCGAGTCAATGATTTTTCCCATCTTTTTGTGGTAAAAGTAGGGGTCTCGGCTTATACTCGGGTCGGCTTATACTCGAGTATATACGGTATATATATATATATATATAATCTATATATATATATATAGATTTTTTTTTTTTTTTGTTATAGATTAAAACGATAATGAATCAGATTTTATCAAAACTCAGTCTGAATGTTTCTATGTGTTGCATTGTCAACATATAGGTCGGTTTATGCTGGTGCCATTTTCCCTCTATGACTTACCAATGCTTTGATGGGCTTTCTCCATTGGTTTTCTTGTGAGGAGTGATTGGCCGAACACCCCCCTGTTCGGTTCGCACCAGAACATCTTGAACAGGGGAAATGTTCTAGCGAACATGCGAACTCTATTAAAGTCTATGGAACACAAACATGAAAAATCAAAAGTCCTCATTTTAAAGCCTTATATGCAAGTTATTGGCCCAAAAAAAGTGAATGGGGACCCGGGTATTTTAATATATTTTATTATAAGATACAATGCATTATTTGGTGATATTAAAATAGGTTTATATAAACATGTGAATAAATTATATTTGAGATGCTACCTTAAATATCAATGTGTACCCATATTAAACCCTACTAATGCATATAAAACCAAAACAGTGCTGTTTCTTTAACAAAAACATTTCCATTGTTCAAATACAATCAAAAACTGACCATAATAGAATTTCTTCAAAACACCACCGGCATATAAGTGCTCTGTATTCTTCTTAAAAAGTGCTCCTTGTTTGTGCTCCTCCACCTTAAGTAAGGGGCCACTCACCAGATGGCTTTGGGCCACCATGGACCACACGGCTTTAATGAAGCTCCTTTACTTCAGGAAGGGCTCAGCTTCTATCCAAAACTACCAATATAGATAATCAGATGCCACTGGGTTTCCTGGGCCTTACAGCTTTAAATGGATTCCCTTAGCATCAGATCAGGCTCAGCATCATCAGCAGAGATTTCCCAGAATAAAAAAATAAATCAAATAATTGTGCAAAACGTTTTATTTAAAAGTGTTCTCAGAAATACATATGTTATAAAACACACATTTATGTGTGCCTGCAAGCGGCACCCACTATAGTTCACCTGGTTTAATACAATCACCACCGTTTGCAATCCGAAGCGGCATGCGCTCCACTGGGCCGGATGTGACAAAACTGGAAGTATCACTGATACACTGATCCTCAACGCATTTCACCGGAAGGCGTCATCATGAAGGTTTATATAAACATTGGAAACTCTTACCAAAGACCCATGCCTTAGAAATGTTTGCAGTAAAATAAGACAAATAGGTAGATATGCAGGGTAACTCCAACCACCATTGTCAGAACCCAAGATGTCCACCTTACATTTGCATACTGTATATCTAGTAGTAGTAAGTCATATTCAACTAGACTTGTCCTATAATTTCAAAGACATTTTGTAGCTTGAAGCCACTACTTCAGTTCTAAAGAGTGTCAGGAAGACACCCCATATACAGTGCTTTGCAAAAGTATTCGGCCCCCTTGAACTTTACGACCTTTTGCCACATTTCAGACTTCAAACATAAAGATATAAAACTGTAATTTTTTGTGAAGAATCAACAACAAGTGGGACACAATCATGCAGTGGAACGAAATTTATTGGATATTTCTAACTTTTTTAACAAATAAAAAACTGAAAAATTGGGCGTGCAAAATTATTCAGCCCCCTTAACTGCTTGCCGACCGCCGCAGTCACGCACCCCCTCGCGCGTGTGACCAGCGGACCCGATGTCCGCCGGCCACTCGGCGATCGTCGGGGGAAGAGGGAGAATGTCAGGCAGCTTGTGTAAACAAGCTACCTGTCATTCTCCTCACTGTAAAGACACTGATTACACGGATCTAGTATGTAGATCCGTTGATCAGTGTCCTTACAGCTCAAGCCACAGCCAATCACAGTAAGAATCACGCCCCTAGGGACACACACAGCCCCTCCCTCCCAAATAAAGTTAACCCCTTCACTGCCAGTGTATTTTTACAGTAACAGGGCATATGTATAGCACTGATTACTGTAGAAATGTCACTGGTAACCCCAAAAGTGTCAAAAATGTCAGTCAAGGGTCCGATCTGTCCGCCGCAATGTCGCAGTACCGCAAAAAAAATTGCAGATCGCCGCCATAAAAAACAACAAAAATGACAAAAATCTTTCCCTTTGTTAGTAAACGCGATAACTTTTGCGCAAACCAATCAAAATACGCTTTTTGCGATTTTTTTTACCAAACATAGGTAGGATAAAACAAATTGGCCAAAAATGTTAAAAAATTTTGATTTTTACATTTTTTTGGGGGGGAATTTCATATAAAAAAAAGTGAAAAATATTGCTATTTTTGCAAAATTGTCGCTCTTTTTTTGTTTATAGCGCATGATCAAAAAATCGCACAGGTGATCAAATACCACCAAAAGAAAGCTCTGTTTGTGGGAAAAAAAAGGACGTCAAATTCGTTTAGGTACAGCGTCGCACGACCGCGCAATTGTCCGTTAAAGTCACGCAGTGCCGAATCGCAAAATACCCCCTGGTCTTTTAGCAGGAAAATCCTCCGGGGCTTAAGTGGTTAAGTTAATACTTTGTAGCGCCACCTTTTGCTGCGATTACAGCTATAAGTCGCTTGGGGTATGTCTCTATCAGTTTTGCACATCAGGAGACTGAAATTTTTGCCCATTCCTCCTTGCAAAACAGCTCGAGCTCAATGAGGTTGGATGGAGAGCGTTTGTGAACAGCAGTTTTCAGTTCTTTCCACAGATTCTCGATTGGATTCAGGTCTGGACTTTGACTTGGCCATTCTAACACCTGGATATGTTTATTTGTGAACCATTCCATTGTAGATTTTGCTTTATGTTTTGGATCATTGTCTTGTTGGAAGACAAATCTCCGTCCCAGTCTCAGGTCTTTTGCAGACTCCATCAGGTTTTCTTCCAGAATGGTCCTGTATTTGGCTCCATCCATCTTCCCATCAATTTGAACCATCTTCCCTGTCCCTGCTGAAGAAAAGCAGGCCCAAACCATGATGCTGCCACCACCATGTTTGACAGTGGGGATGGTGTGTTCAGGGTGATGAGCTGTGTTGCTTTTACACCAAACATAACGTTTTGCATTGTTGCCAAAAAGTTTGATTTTGGTTTCATCTGACCAGAGCTCCTTCTTCCACATGTTTGGTGTCTCCCAGGTGGCTTGTGGCAAACGTTAAACTACACTTTTTATGGATATCTTTAAGAAATGGCTTTCTTCTTGCCACTCTTCCATAAAGGCCAGATTTGTGCAGTATACGACTGATTGTTGTCCTATGGACAGAGTCTCCCACCTCAGCTGTAGATCTCTGCAGTTCATCCAGAGTGATCATGGGCCTCTTGGCTGCATCTCTGATCAGTCTTCTCCTTGTATGAGCTGAAAGTTTAGAGGGACGGCCAGGTCTTCGTAGATTTGCAGTGGTCTGATACTCCTTCCATTTCAATATTATCGCTTGCACAGCGCTCCTTGGAATGTTTAAAGCTTGGGAAATCTTTTTGTATCCAAATCCGGCTTTAGCCTTCTCCACAACAGTATCTCGGACCTGCCTGGTGTGTTCCTTGTTCTTCATGATGCTCTCTGCGCTTTAAACGGACCTCTGAGTCTATCACACTGCAGGTGCATTTATACGGAGACTTGATTACACACAGGTGGATTCTATTTATCATCATTAGTCATTTAGGTCAACATTGGATCATTCAGAGATCCTCACTGAACATCTGGAGAGAGTTTGCTGCACTGAAAGTAAAGGGGTTGAATAATTTTGCACGCCCAATTTTTCTTTTTTTTTATTTGTTATAAAAGTTTGAAATATCCAATAAATTTCGTTCCACTTCATGATTGTGTCCCACTTGTTGTTGATTCTTCACAAAAAATTATAGTTTTATATCTTTATGTTTGAAGCCTGAAATGTGGCAAAAGGTTGCAGAGTTCAAGGGGGCCGAATACTTTCACAAGGCACTGTAAATTCACATCTTAAGGCACCTTAATCCAATCACCATGACATATGAAGATGTTGATTGTCCAAGAACAAGATGGGAGCTGTGAAAGCTGTGGTGGCAACCTGTCCTGGTTACATCATCTGATTATTGGTGTCAGGAAGTCTGCATAGGTGTTATTTCTTTGATTTACAATGCTAAAAGTGTCAATTATTATGAGGTTATTGGGGCTGTGATGGTAAACACATTATATGTGAAAAAAAAAGATGGTAATGAAGCCACCACCATTGTTCAGGGGTGGTTTTTTCAACACCAGTTGTCTCTTTAAGGTATTGGGCTCTTTAGTCAAGTTCTTTCCTCCATATATAATGCCATTTTAATATCTCTTCTCCAGCAATTTGTCAACAATTAAAAATTTCACCCATGTAAATCAAGGAACCAACATCTATGCAGGCTTCCCGGCAAACAATGAGATTATGGAACTAGGAGAAGATGGTTCCACAACTTTCACACCTCCCATCTTGCTCTTGGACCATCAACATCTACACATTACATGAAGATTGGATGAAGATATGAATATAAATGTTGGGGGATTTTCTACTCATTAGAACTGAAGACTTGGTTTAGAGAAGCTACAAAACACTTTTAACATTATAGAACAAGTAGAATTGAATGTGACCAACTACTACCAGATATCCCGTGACCTGGTTACATGAGAACTTTCACAGACATAGAGAAAATGGTTTAATAGGTTTGCATCTTTTCTGATTAGATCATTTTTTTACTCAGTCAAAAATGTTCATTTATTGTAACATTAAGCTGCTATTCAGCTAAAACTAGGACTGTTTAACCCCTTCCGATACATTTGCATACCCCCTTAATAGACCAGAGCAAGTTTTAACATTCCAAATATGAGCCTGTCTTTTTGGCAGTAACTTTGTAATTTCCTATGATAACAAAGTTGTATTGCTTTGCAATCATTAAAAAGAGTTAATCAGGGTTGATTAGAATTAGCTATGGATTAATATGGGATTACTGTATATACTCGAGTATAAACCGACCCGAATATAAGCCGAAGCTCCTAATTTTACCACATAAAAGTGGGAAAACTTATTGACTCGAGTATAAGCCTAGGGTGGGAAATGCAGCAGCTACTGGACCCAACTGGACCACCACGAGACCCAAAACAGGGGCCGCGGGCATGGTACAGGAGATGCAGGGCTGTGGGCATGGTACAGGATATGGTACAGGCATGGCACAGGAGATGGTTCGGGCATGGCACAGGAGATGGTATGGGTATGGCACAGGTGATGGTATGGGCATAGCACAGGTGATGTTACAGGCATGGTAAAGGAGATTGTACAGGCATGGCACAGGAGATGGTAAAGGCATGGCATAGGTGATGGTACAGGAGATGGTACATGCATGGCACAGGAGATAGTACAAGCATGGCACAGGAGATGGTACAGGAGATGGTACAGGCATGGTAAAGGAGATTGTACAGGCATGGCACAGGAGATGGTACAGGCATGGCACAGATGATGGTACAGGAGATGGTACAGGCATGGCACAGGAGATGGTACAAGCATGGCACAAGCAATGGTACAGGCATGATAAATGCGATTGTACAGGCATGGCACAGGAGATGGTACAGGAGATGGTACAGGCATGGTAAAGGAGATTGTACAGGCATGGCACAGGAGATGGTACAGGCATGGCACAAGTGATGGTACAGGAGATGGTACAGGCATGGCACAGGTGATGGTACAGGCTTGTCACAGTTGATGGTACAGGCATGACACAAGTGATGGTACAGGAGATGGCACAGGAGATGGCACAGGAGATGGTACATGCATGGCACAGGTGATGGCACAGGTGATGGTACATGCATGGCACAGGAGATGGTACAGGCATGGCACAGGAGATGGTACAGGCATGGCACAGGAGATGGCACAGGTGATGGTACATGCATGGCACAGGTGATGGTACAGGAGATGGTACAGGCATGGCACAGGTGATGGTACAGGAGATGGTACAGGCATGGCACAGGTGATGGTACAGGCATGGCACAGGTGATGGTACAGGCATGGCACAGACGATACAGGAGATGCAGTGCTGCGGGCATGGTACAGGAGAATGTCCTTTACCATGCCCGCAGCACTGCATGAGGAAATGCAGGGGCTGTGGAGGAGTCTCACTTACCTATCGGGGAGGCGCTTTACATTTAAAAATGGCGCTGCCCGGCGCCCACACATCACTGCGCATGCAACGCCGATGCTCTGGAAAGCCCGTAACACGTTCGGCTATTCCCGGGCAGACAGCACATGCGCGGTAAGGTGTTGGCGCCGGGCGGCGCCATTTTTAAAAGCTAAGTGAGACTGTGACTCAGCAATTGACGGTAATAGCAGTAGAGCGGGGAGCTACATCCTAAAAACGTTGTTGAATATTTTAGGACGTATCTCTTATGTTCCATATCCTTAAATTATTAATCTGTCATGCGGGTACAATGGAGGGTGCCATTCCTGACCTCCTTTTGAGAATGACTTATCTTCATTTGTCTTAATGGTCATTTATAAAACATTTCATCATATTTTATCCAAGTGGCCTCGCCTGTTATGCCTGTGAGGTCCCCCTCGTGTTACACCTCCAAACACATTGTTGTATTTTGTCTTGGATCTGGTCCAGGCTGCTCTTCACATTTTTCCTAGTGATGTCCAGCAGTTCATTTATCATAGAGTCATCATAGGAAGAAACAATGGTGCCATACTTCTTGCTTAATTTCACAATTTTTTCAGCATCTGAAAAGAAACGTGTATCGGATTGCATGATTAAATTATAATAATGACTGAATTATCAATGACATTAATTTATAAAACAAATTATCCGATGCCTTTAAAAATGTCTGCATGTAGTGTCTGACCAGCTTATGTTTATATAGAACATTTATAGTTTATTCACAGGAATAAAAATCTTAATTTCTGAGCTTTAGTTCATTTCATGTCCACGCTGAAAATTCCAAGGAAACCCCCCGACCTCATTTATGAAAAAATATCTTGAGAAATGTCGATGATAACTTCCTTACATGGAAAGAGCCCTTCTGGGGAGGGCGGTGGAGGGCACACCGAGACATGTGAGACGCCTGATCGCATTTATTTTCACTGCAGCTAAGAATTCTATTGCACGGTCCTGGAAGTCCCCCACAATTCTCGTTGACCTTTTAACCACTTGCCAACCGCTCACGTTGACCCTACTGTGGCAATCGTAATTTCGATTCTCTGTATGTATGTATTGTACATGTGGAAGAATTGACAATAAAGTAGATTTGACTTGACTTTGACAAAGTGGTTCATTATCTTCCAGCGACGTACACCTACGTCGCTGGACTCCCCCCCTTGTGGGCGGCGCACGCACGCCGCCGGAGGCTCGCTCCCGCTGTATTCAGTCACAGCGGGAGTCGGGCCAGGGGAGGAGATTGGAATAAGCAAACGCTGTAGATAGTCCTAAATAGTAGGACTATTTCTTCCTCCAGGGGAGGAGATGCGGTGATCACCGCCGCTCTTCCCCGATCGTCGGGGATCGAGTGTGGAGATCCGCCCGCTTGTGTAAACAAAGCGGGCGGATCTCCTAAGTGACAGACAGGGACAGATTGCAGGGTTCAGCATAGCTGAACCTGCAATCTGTCCCTGTGTCACACAGTCCCCTCCCCCCACACACGTCAGTAAGCACCAGGCATACATTAACCCCTTGATCACCAATAAAAGTTAACCCCTTCCGTGCCAGTGTCATTTTTACAGTAACAGTGCATATTTTTAGCACTGATTACTGTAGTAATGTCACTGGTACCCCCAAAAGTGTCAAAAATGTCAGTCAAGGGTCCGATCTGTCCGCCGCAATGTCGCAGTCCCAAAAAAAAAAAAATCGCAGATCGCCGCCCATTACTAGTTAAAAAAAAAAAACAATAAAAATGACAAAAATTTCCCGTAGTTAGTAGCTGCAATAACGTTTGCGCAAACCAATCAAAATACGCTTATTGTGATTTTTTTTTACCAAAAATATGTAGCAGAAAACAAATTGGCCTAAAATGTTAAAAAATTTTGATTTTTACATTTGTTTGGGGCGGAATTATATTTAAAAAAATGTGAAAAATATTGTTATTTTTTCAAAATTGTCGCTCTTTTTTTTGTTTATAGCGCAAAAAGTAAAAATCGCACAGGTGATCAAATACCCCCAAAAGAAAGCTCTATTTGCGGGGAAAAGAAGGACGTCAGCTTAATTTGGGTACAGCTTTGCACGACCGCGCAATTGTGCATTAAAATAACGCAGTGCCGAATCGCAAAATATGGCTTGGTCAGGAATGGGGTAAAATCTTCCGGTCTTAAAGCGGTTAAAAATACGCTCATTGAGAATTTTTTTGTCAAAGACATGTAGCTAAATACATTTTGGCCTAAATATATGACAAAAATTGAATATATTGGATATTTTTTAACTGTCAAAGTAGAAAAATATTGTTATTTTTTCAAAATTGTCGCATTTTTTTATTAATATCGCAAAAAATGAAAAGCGCAGAGGTGATCAAATACCACGAAAAAAAAGCTCTGTTTGTGGGGAAAAAAAAAGATGTAAATTTCCTTTGGGTACGGCCTTGCATGACCGCGCAATTGTCAGTTAAAGTCGCACAGTGCCGAATCACAAAAAATGGCCCAGACGTAAAGCAGGAAAATCCTCCGGTGGTAAAGTGGTTAAAGGCCAAGCTGATGTGGATCTATGAGCCAACAGCAGCTTTTCTCTCCGGGATCAGCTGGCCTACTCTTTTTTTTCCTAATCAAAGCTTTTTTTATTGACAAGGATAGTAAGTGACCGTACAGTACAATAAAAATGGTATACAGATCAATCAGAACACAATTATTGTACATACTATATAAATATACAGACAGAAGATTTTACCCCATTCCTGACCAGGCCCTATTTTGCGATTCGGCACTGCAATAATTTACCGGACAATTGCGCGGTTGTGAGATGCTCTACCCAAACAAAATTGATGTCCTTTTTTAGAGCTTTCTTTTGGTGGTATTTGATCACCTGTGCCATTTTTATTTTTTTGTGCTATAAACAAAAAATAGAGTGACAATTCTGAAAAAAAAAATCTATATTTTTTTAGATTCTGCTATATGACATTCTAAAAAAAAAAAAAAAATTTAAAAATCAAATTTTTTTAACATTTTAGGCCAATTTGTTTTCTGCTACATATTTCTGGTAAAAAAATAAAATCGCAATAAGCGTATTTTTATTGGTTTGCGCAAAAGTTTTCGCGTCTACAAACTACGGGAAAGATTTGTAATTTTTATTGTTTTTTTTTTTTTTTTACTAGTAATCTGCAATTTTTTTCGGGACTGCGACATTGCGGCGGACAGATCGGACCCCTAACTGACATTTTTGACACTTTTGGGGGTACCAGTGACATTACTACAGTAATCAGTGCTAAAAATATGCACTGTTACTGTAATAATAACATTGGCAGGGAAGGGGTTAACACAGTGGGTGATCAAGGGGTTAAATGTGAGCCTAGGGGAGTGATTCTAACTGTGGGGGGCGTGGCTTCTGAAATGACCATAGAGACATGTGATCCTATATAGCAGGATCTCATGGGCTCTATGATCATCCCAGGGAGAAGGACGGTCGGCGGTGTTTACAACAGCCGACTCTTCTTCTCTCTCAGCGGGGAGCGATCGCAGGTGTAAGGCGGCAATCGGAGCCGCCTGCCCACTGTATCGGCTTCCCCGCTGACGAGTGGGGGCGGAAGCACGTCACTGGCGACGCGAGCTCGCTCCATAGACTCCCAAGGGCAAGCGCCATACATGTACGTCAATTTGCCAGGGAGCGGCTGCCTGCCGCAGTACATCTGCAGCGGGCGGTCGTAAACTGGTTAAAAGGCGGTCACCTGATATGTAGCACAGATATAGGGTTTTGTGCGAAAACAGAAAACAAAAGAAAAAAAACTTAATCAAGCTTGTTAATGGACATCTGCTCAAAATGTCAAATAATCTACACATATATATAAAACATAGGAGAAGTCCCAAGCTCAGGCAAACATCACTGGAACGTTTGGTGGGTTTAAAATCACAACAATCTTTCCATCAGTAACTGGGGAGGGGGAAGACTAGGGTTGTCTAGCCACCTCTGCAGAAAAGGTTGAATTTTGTGACGCCATTACGATGGTGATAGGCCAATTGTTCTCTAAGAAGAATAGCAATAACATAGGTAACCCAATGGGCCTTAGTAGGCACAGTAGATGCCAACCAAAATCAGGCAATTAGCTTCCTAGGGAGGTATAATAATCTGGTTACCATGATGTAGATACCTTTTGGATACATTTCAGCATCAATCGCACCCAACAGACACGCCAATGGGGTGAGAGGTATAGGTGTTTGGGTTAGATCAGAAATAATCTGTATAACCTCTGCCCAATATCGTGTACGTTTTGGGCAATGCCATATCATGTGTATGAAGTCCCCTCTGTAAACTGTGCATTTTGGGCATAAGGGAGAGTCCCCCTGAGCCCAATTAAAAAGTTTATCAGGCGTACGATAAGTTCTGTGCAGGATAAATAGTTGCGAAGGTTTATGGGAAGTTACCCTGGCTAGCTTTGGAACAGCGCATGCGCAGTTGACATGTCGGCCCGCAGCCATATTTTTTTACTGGCACCACTGCCCGTAACGGGCTGAAATTTACGGGCTGCTCGAAAGATAACGGGCGGTTGGCAACACTGGGCCAGCCCTGGCTATCAGTGATCATAATAGTAGCGCTGTCTACTACAGTTCATTCCACCTTCTAGAGGGATCCCACAGGTATGGTATATACATAAAAAAGGGGGGGGGGGGGGAGATTGGCGCAATCGGATTACACGAGCTGCTGCGATAATCTAGATATGGGCAAAAATGCAGATGATTGAGTCCAGTGGAATTGCTAAACACTTTGATGGCTGCAGGCTTTGTAGGGTGAAGCAACCCTGTATGGATCCAAGACAAAAAGAGAGAGAAGACCAAGCGCCAATCTAAGTGTAGCAATGCAGTTGATTTATTAGCAATTAAAAGAGTATTACTCACAAACGTGCGTTAAAAACAGGCATCTCAAATAGTACAGGGCATCTGGGCGCTATTCATCCAGGGTGTCATTCCGGATCCCTTGTGGAGCTGGCGCTGTGGGGGATGAGCGGCGATCTCCTGTTGTGAGGCAGGCCTGAAGAAGGAGCGCATGCTCCGCAACGCGTCGCCGTTCTACGCACCAGCATACCCAGGAAGTGATGTCATAGCCCTCCGACCCAAGGACCCACGCTGCTACACCACCGCCGAAGGATCTGCACGTCCCCTGCCTCACAACAGGAGATCGCCGCTCATCCCCCACAGCGCCAGCTCCACAAGGGACCCGGAATGACACCCTGGATGAATAGCGCCCAGATGCCCTGTACTATTTGAGATGCCTGTTTTTAACGCACGTTTGTGAGTAATACTCTTTTAATTGCTAATAAATCAACTGCATTGCTACACTTAGATTGGCGCTTGGTCTTCTCTCTCTTTTTGTCATGGTATATACATAGCTGGTCCAACCTGAAACAATGTAACTATGTAAAAAATATCCATCCCTGGAATTCAGCCTTTAGCATCCACCAAGCTCATAATACAGAGAGTGAGACAACTTAATGAACATATAAGCATTATTACACGTAATAGGTATATTGGTGAGGGTACGCACTGGACGCCTTTGCTGTCATGTTGCTCTATGCTGGGTGTCCAGTGCGCCCCTGTGCCTATAAGGAGGAGTGGGCTCCCTGCAGGCTCACCTTTCATCTGCCTATCCTTTATAATACATATGGTTCTACTATGGAGGCTCTCACAATTTCGAGTTAGGATTACAGATACCTTGACGGGGCTCTGTAGCCTATGCATGTATTTGCAAATGTGTGCAAACGAACCCCTATTTATAACACATATTGTAAGACAGGAGAATTTGGTTGGCTAGCAGGCTGTTCGGTAAGTTGAGCCGGAAATTTCTTTGGTTTTGTTTTGATTACAGGACTTCTCTGTAAACTCACCTCCACAAGTCTGGGCATTGAAGAGAGGAAAGTGCATCACATCGGGCGTCTCATTTCCATCTCCTTCAAAGGCGTAGCAGCTTTTAGTTGGAGGGCGCTCATAACTTTCTTCAGTGTTTTTCGGAAAAGGAATCTTGAGCTCCTTACAGTATTTAGCTGTTCTTTTCACCGTCTAGATAAACAGAGAAACAAACATTTTAAAATGTGCCCATGGTACTCCAAAATAGTGATAACAAAACTTGCCTGTGAAGTGGCCGATTTGTAAGATCCAAAGCAGAAATGTAGCTGGCAATTCCATAACTCGGTTCCCAAGGTTCAGTGTTGGGACCCTTATTTACTTTTTAATATATTTATATTATCTTTATGATATCGGGTCTGGGATTAAAAGTAGCATTTCAGTCTTTGCAGATGACACCAAGCTTTGCAGTGGAATAACTTCTTTACAGGATGTCTCCAACTTACAAGCTGACCTCAATGCACTGTTTCATTGGGCAACTATGTGGCAAATAAGGGTTTTATGTTGATAAATGTAAAGTTATGCACTTGGGGGCTAAGAATATGCATCATACATACTAGGGGGAGTAGAACTGGGGGAATCCATAGCAGAAAAGGATCTGGGGGAATTCATAGCGGAGAAGGATCTGGGGGAATCCATAGCGGAGAAGGATCTGGGAATCCATAGCGGAGAAGGATCTGGGGGAATCCATAGCGGAGAAGGATCTGGGGGAATCCATAGCGGAGAAGTATCTGGGGGAATCCATAGCGGAGAAGGATCTGGGGGAATCCATAGCGGAGAAGGATCTGGGGGAATCCATAGCGGAGAAGGATCTGGGGGAATCCACAGTGGAGAAGGATCTGGGGAAATCCACAGTGGAGAAGGATCTGGGGGAATCCATAGCGGAGAAGGATTATGGGGGAATCCATAGCGGAGAAGGATCTGGGGGAATCCATAGCGGAGAAGGATTATGGGGGAATCCACAGTGGAGAAGGATCTGGGGGAATCCATAGCGGAGAAGGATCTGGGGGAATCCATAGCGAAGAAGGATCTGGGGGAATCCATAGCGGAGAAGGATCTGGGGGAATCCATAGCGGAGAAGGATCTGGGAATCCATAGCGGAGAAGGATCTGGGGGAATCCATAGCGGAGAAGGATCTGGGGGAATCCATAGCGGAGAAGTATCTGGGGGAATCCATAGCGGAGAAGGATCTGGGGGAATCCATAGCGGAGAAGGATCTGGGGGAATCCATAGCGGAGAAGGATCTGGGGGAATCCACAGTGGAGAAGGATCTGGGGGAATCCACAGTGGAGAAGGATCTGGGGGAATCCATAGCGGAGAAGGATTATGGGGGAATCCATAGCGGAGAAGGATCTGGGGGAATCCATAGCGGAGAAGGATTATGGGGGAATCCACAGTGGAGAAGGATCTGGGGGAATCCATAGCGGAGAAGGATCTGGGGGAATCCATAGCGAAGAAGGATCTGGGGGAATCCATAGCGGCGAAGGATCTGGGTGTTCTGGTAGATCATAAGCTTAACCACTTTAAGACCGGAAGATTTTACCCCATTCCTGACCAGGCCCTATTTTGCGATTTGGCACTGCGTTACTTTAACGGACAATTGCGCGGCTGTGCGAAGCTGTATCCAAACAAAATTGACGTATTTGATCACCAGTGCGATTTTTTGATCATGCGCTATAATCAAAAAATGAGCGACAATTTTGCAAAAATAACAATAATTTTCACATTTTTTTATATGAAATTCCCCAAAGAAAAAATGTAAAAATCAAAATGTTTTAAAATTTTTGGCCAATTTGTTTTATGCTACCTATGTTTGGTAAAAAAAAAATCACAATAAGCGTATTTTGATTGGTTTGCGCAAAAGTTATTGCGTTTACTAACTAAGGGAAAGATTTTTGTCATTTTTGTTGTTTTTTTTTTTAACGAGTAATGGCGGCGATCTGCGGACTTTTTTTGCGGAACTGCGACATTGCGACGGACAGATCGGACCCTTGACTGACATTTTTGACACTTTTGGGGGTACCAGTGACATTACTACAGTAATCAGTGCTATACATATGCGCCGTTACTGTAAAAATGACACTGGGAGGGAAGGGGTTAACTTTATTGGAGAGGGAGGGGTTAAGTGTGTCCCTAGGGGCGTGTTTCTAACTGTCATTGGATGTTGCTGTGTGTGTAACAGCACAGATCAACGGTCCTACATAGCAGGACCGAGTGATCTGTGCTTTTACACAGGGGAGAATGACAGGCGGCTTTGTTTACATTAGCCGCCTGCCTTTCTCCCTTCACAGACGACGGTCACACGCGCGGGCTTCCTAGTGAACGAGCGTGTGACTAGCCTATTGGCTCCCAGGCTAGTGACGTACCTGTGACGGTATTCACCACCACTGGAATTTAAAGACAGATAAGTAATGGATTGGATTGCTTCATATTTGCCAGCAATATCTCCATATAGGAATATTAAGATTTATTCCCATTTGCCATGAAATCTGTAATTCCTAAATGCTGTGTATATTACATATCTTTCCATGTCAGCAAGGTTTTCCTTTTGTTTGTGTATTGGGAATGTGGATTGCCCTGTCTCTTTGTAAGTGCTAATGACCTCCCATTGTTCTGTGTCTGGCTATTGTGTACATTGATTGCCCCCTGGGGGCTTCTGTCTCCTTGTACCTGGCAGTCCTTCTGGTCAAGCTATCTGACCAATCACTGCTGACTCATTTTTAATTCCTCATTTGCATGGCTAAGGAGGACCAGAAGGGGAACTGCAAGTACTTTACAATTGACCAATAGGAAAGCGGTTGTTGGGGGCGGGATGTTCCAAATTCTGTATATATAAGTATTGTTCAATAAAGTTGTTGAGAGTTCCTTCACCTCAATCTAGAGTCCTGTCTCTTATTGGGGGAATCTGCTGCAGGGATTGCTATGTCCTCCATACTCCCTTAGAGAATCACTAAGCTCTTGTAAGAGCTTGTATAAGAGCTTGTTCTGCTGCACTCTCTGGGCAAAGAGAGGTTCACCCACAGGAACCTGGAGCCTTGTCATAGGTCCAGGGTGGGTAGGAGGCTGCAAGACCCTAACCAAGCTGCGGCGGTTCATGGGGTCTGAAGTGGTTACGGTGTCTGGTGGAGTGCTTGGAGCCCTCGGGAAGCACTAGGAGCATCTGTCAACGGAGGTACCCGGTCAGGGGTGCCCTGATCCGTTACTGATACGTCACTTTGCCTGGGAGGGGCTGACCGCCGCCGTAAATAGTCGGGCGGCGGTCGGCAAGTGGTTAAAGTGGTAAAAAAAAACACCAAACCTAAAAAAAAACCTTTAAAATACGCTATACAAAAACATGTGAAAACAAGCATGCAAACGTGTGACAAAATGCACAAACAAATGAAAAAAAAATGCAACGCTCGGGTATGAATGCAGCCTCGGGGTAGAGAAGTTGAGTTAATCACTAATTATTTCATCCCTTTTTTTTTTTAAATTCACTATTATATCTGCTACTGAAATGCATTGATCGACCATAGAAATGTGATTACCTCGAATGGATCTCCTGCACTGAAGTCAAAAGACAAAATCAGATCTACTTTGCGGTGAGGAGGTAACACTAACGGGTACGGAGTATTAATTTCTATCCCGGCGTCCACCAGATGGATTTCTTCTTTATGGAGGAGGTCGCAGTTTTCCAGGTTTTTATCTGGGAAATAAACCAATAAAAATATTAATAACACAAAAACATCTACAGGTGCACTTGTGAGCATTCTATTGATTTTCCAGTATTTTTTTTTTTAAAGAGACATTCTGGCAAATATTTTTTTAGAAAATTATCTTTGAGATGCCCCGCCTCCAGATTAACCACTTGCCGACCGCCAGCAGTACATATACTGCGGCAGGTCGGCTCTGTCCCGCAAAACGACGTAACTGTAGTGGGGGCGCACACGCACCAATTGGCCACAGAGGAAGCCAATCAGTCGGTTCGGCGGCTGCAATGTCCGCCGGGCACCCACAATCGCTCCCCATAGAGACAAAACGGCGGACTGCCGATGTAAACACAGCACACCGCTGTTCTGTCAGTGATGAACATGGGGATCCTCCTATTTAGGAACACAGATCTGTGTGTTAATGCAGCAAGCCCATCCCCCACACAGTTAGAAAGTATTCTCCCAGGGACACATTTAACCCTTTGATCACCCATAGGTTAACCCCTTCCCTGCCAGTGTCATTTGTAAGAATATTTAATAATAAATATCTTGCGCTCGTACTTATGTCAGAATATTTATACTGCTCTGAATATAGCAGTGTATTTATTCATGGTTAATAAGCAAAGATCTGTGAAAAAGGAGAGTCTTCACCTATTGCCATAAATCAATGTCGTGAATTCTTTTTAATTGATTAATTTCTTTTTAAAAGCATATACCAATCTTAGTGAGTACAGTCTACAGTGTGGAATATATATAAAAATATTTATTCGCCAGACATGTAAACACAATATATGATCAAACAAGAAATGACACAAAAAGATAACTCTACAGAAAAAATACCAACTTCAAACAATCAATGCAATGTGATGTTTAGCTCAATAATGAAAGTGAAACTAAAGCAAAGTGAAAGTAAAACGAAAGTAAAACAAAAGCAAGATTACCATTTCTTCCCAGGTATAGTATAAGCCATAAATTAATGTTCTATATAAACAGACTACAATGGTCTGCGAATCACACGGCCCAAAGTCATTCCACTGCAGAAGGAATGAGAATAAGCCATGCAAAACGGAAGACTTAAAATTGCAAATAATGCACTGAATCTGATATTAATAAAAATGTATAAAAACAAAAATCAGCTTTTTAGAGAAAAATATACCATGGCTTATACGGCTGGGATTGTAATCTCATTACCCTTAAATATGCAATATAAAACATATAAGGAAGGAATAAACAATTGTTGAATAAAATCAAATAACATAGCAAGGCATATTTACCACACTTATGGCTGCTAGCTTCAAATCGTTACCAGAGTCCTAAGATGGATGCCTTTCTTAAGATGGTGGCTTCCCTTCAAGTTTCAGATGAATGATTGGACAAATATGGAGTATGTCTGGATGAGTCTGTTAAGGAATCTAATAGCGTGTGTGGTGTAAGTGTGAGGTGTGTTGTCAGTAGTGTAAAGTGTGTGTATCTCATATCTGGGTTGGTCTTTTATATGGTAAGAACAAAGAGCTATAAAAATTACCATAAGTAAAACCCAGAGGAATGAAACATTATCCCTATTGGATGGGATATTCTATACCTAAACTAGTGAGGTCAGAGACACACCCCTTTTGATAATTAACCCCATACTTGGATAATAAAGTTAAATGATTTCTCTATATGTGAGATTAATCATATAACACAACATAAAACTTTCTCCAGACTCCCAGTACATACATAAATGTCCACCTGTATCTCCATCATTAACCTTGGCAAGTAATGCCATTTCAATAATTATATTTTTAACACAATATAATATTTTTATATTGGAATATCTCAAATTATCTCAAGACTGCACCTGGTATTTCGCCTCCAGAGGGCAGTATCGTACCGTTCATTAGATTTTGTATTTAACATAATTTGAAACAATTACCCATCATGTTCTTATCTGATGACTTCTCTGACCTCTGGCTAGTGAATAGCCATTACTTATTTGGATTCTGACATAACTGTCAGGCATCCAGACTAGGATAGGAAGATCTATAGTGTCATAAAAACTTACACCAGACCTACACACAAACTTCTCTGAAATGAGGTAATTAGTAACGAGATACACATGTCCTTACACTTATTAGAAAAAGAATTCTAAGTAAGATTGTTACTATGAGAATATAAACCCAAAATGTGATATAACATTCCTAAATATATATGTATATGCCTTACATAATATAATAATATAATTATGGCTAATATCGTCTCACATATAATGATGTACCTTTAAAAAAACTTATATAGTTCATCTTTAAATGTTTGATGAGAAACACTGAGCCATTGTCTATTGTTAAATACTTATAGACAGACTGAGATATCACCCCCTTTAACATAGCGTCAGACTGACTAAGTTTTATCTGATCGAGATGTCAAAAGGGATCTTATTTACGATTACATAGAAATACAAAGATCTCTGTTGAAACCATAGACCCTTTGTAAGCCTGTGAGAGACATTTTGTTAGAATACATATATGAACTCTATTTCACCTTAAAAACAAGATGGACGCCATGCAGCACCATTCAGAATCTCTTATGCATAATATGAAATATACATGGCTTTTAAAAATCATTTTTCTTTTTACCTATTATTATTTTAATCAACCCCCAATAACCCCGACACATTAGTACAGTGACAGTGCATATTTTCAGCACTGATTACTGTAGTAATGTCACTGGTCCCCCCAAAAGTGTCAAAAATGTCAGTTAGGGGTCCAATCTGTCCACTGCAATTCCGCAGTCCTGCTAAAAATCGCAGATTGCCGCCATTACTAGTAAAAAAAAAAGTAAATGAATAAAAATGACAAATCTTTCCCATAGTTAGTAAACGCGATAACTTTTGCTGAACCATTCATAATACGCTTATTGGGATTTTATTTTACCAAAAATATGCTACTGTTCAGTCCCAATGCTACTGGCTTAATATCCCTCTTAATTTCGAAAAGTCCAATAAACTTTGGGACCAATTTCCGAGAAGGACAGGTGAGTTTGAGGTTTGCTGTGTAAAGCCAAACCTTGCTCCAACCTTCAGCACTGGATAACCACTTCTCCTCATGTCAAAATGACTTTTGTAATCCTCCGGAGCCTTCTGCATGGCTTCCTGGAACGCCTAATAGTTGGTTTGGATAAAGGTCAGCCTATCCTGGACTGCAGGTACTCAAGCTTCTGGGATAATGTCTGACAAAAAGGAGAGGTGAAAACCGTAGTTTGCTCAGAATTGTGATTGGTTAGGAGATGCGTGGACTGAATTGTTGTAAGTAAATTCGGCATATGGGAGAAGGGATGCCCAGTTGTCTTGGGTGAATGTAGAGAAACATCTCAGGTATTGCTCCAGAGTCTGATTATTTCTTATTGTCTGTCCATTACTTTGTGGGTGGTATGCAGAGGACAGACAAACTTCAATTTTCAGGACTTTGCAGAGATTTTCAGAATTCAGAAGTAAATTGCACCCCTCTATCGGAGACAATACTACAGGGCAATCCATGCAACCTCATGATTTATTTGATCAGTAGATGTTCCAAGTCTGTAGCTGAAGGAGTGTGTGACGTGAGTCACTTTGGCTGAGGGGCTTGTGGAACCCAGATTGCTTTAGGGAGCTTGGGAGACTCTTTGTCCAGCTTCCCCAGCCCCTCTTATGTGTAAGTCACCCTGTGACTATTAGGGGCACAGGGTGACCAAGAACCCCAGTTGGGTCTGCACTAATCAGACTCGCTGTACAACCACACCGGACTCAGCATTTGGTGTTGCCCCAGTTATCCTGGGTTCTATATGTGTGGTTTGTGTTGAAAGAGTGAAGGGCTCTTTCACTTGGGACAATTATATTTCTGGACAATATCCATCAGGAAATATATGAAGATATATTGCAGAAGGGTTTCATAGACCCTTGCTAGTGGGGTGGGGGTTTGTTATTGTTGAACACCTGCATTCCATTGTTCTATTGTTCCTGTCTGCCTTGAGTAAGCTTATTATGGGATGTGTATGTTTGTGTGGATTGGCTAAGGAGGAGGGGTTGTCTGAGAAGTGTATATCTCTGTGTGCATGTGTTTGACTAAACCGTTTTGATTCTGGTTTCACTCCAAAACTTGTACTGTCTAGTTCTTGGGGTAACAATAGCCAGATTCACGGATCCCGTGTTCCAGAGCTTAGAAAGCATGTTCTTGGCGGAGATACTCAGTCGGGGTGTCCGGATTCCATCACAGAGTGCTTATCATGGGTAAAAAAGGGCTATTTTGGACAACTACCACCAGGAGGATAGTGAATGCATCTGAGGGGGGTAAGTCCACAATGAAATCCATTGATAGCATTTTCCAGGGTTGTTCTTGAACCGGGAGGGATCTCAGCAAGCCCCAGGCCTTGGCATTACTGAGTTTACCTCAAAGACACGTCCCACAGGAATTTACATTGTCTTTACAATCCTGTCTTAGGTTGGGCCACCAGAATGACCTTTGAATGAGTTCACATGTCTTTCAAACTCCAAGGTGACCTGCAAGTACTATAGATGATCATGACAGGCTTTAAGAACTTGGGGTCTTACTTCTTGAGTGATGAAAATCTTGTCATCATGCCATAAGAGTCCCTTGTGTCTCCTCAATGGGAGGGTTTCAGATTTAGGACACAGAGCAGAAACTTGCTTGATTGACATTTCTAGTTGAGGCTGGATCAATAAAAAGTTATGTGGAGACAGAATAGTACTGGGAACATCCGTTTTAGGAGTTTCTAGGAACTTGCGAGAAAGAGCATCAGCTTTCCTGTTCTTGGTTCCTGGGCGATAAGTAAGATGGAATTTGAATCTTGAAAAGAATGAGGCCCATTGGGCTTGTCGTGGTCTTAGCCGTTTGGCGCTTCTGAGATATTCTAAGTTCTTATGATCAGATGATCAGTAAATATCATGATGGGATGAGCAACACCTTCCATCAGGTATCACCTCACTTCCAGTTCTGTTTTAATGGCCAGCAGTTCTCGGTCACCCACATCATAGTTCTTCTCTGGCTGACGCATGTTCCTGGAGAAGAAGGCTACAGGGTGAAGCAGAGTATTGTTTCCCTGACATTGTGATAGAATGGCTCCTGTGGCGACTTCTGAGGATTCAACCTCGAGGACAAAGGGCAAGGCTGGGTCTGAGTGCTTTAATACTGGAGAGAATGTAATCAAAGTCTTTCCTTTATCAAACGCCAACTGAGCTTTATGGGACCACTGAAATCGGACATGCTGACCTGCCAACTGGGTGATGGGAGAGACAGTGGTGAAAACATTTTTCATAAATCTTCTATAAAAATTGGCGAAGCCCACAAATCTCTGAATGCCTTTCTTATCGGTGGGAGCAGGCCGATTAATGATGACAGACAAGATGGCCTTTCTTATCGGTGAGAAATCGCATCTGTAGATATAGTTAGCCCCAAGAACTGGATTGATAGTTTCTTGGATTTGCATTTTTCTGCCTTTGCATATAGTCCGTGCTGCCTTAGTGTGGACAAGATTTTCTTTACATGCATCCTGTGAAGATCCAGGGTGGCAGAAAAGATGAGAATATCATCTAGGTACACTATGACGAAGTTATCCAAAAACTCTCAAAAAATATTGTTCACAAAATGTAAGAAAAGTGGCTGGGGCGTTGCATAGCCTGAAAGACCTTACAAGGTATTTGAAGTGCCGAAGCGGGTCCGAAATGTTGTTTTCCATTCGTCTCCCTTACGGATGCGAACTAAGTTGTAGGCGCCCCCATAGATCAAGTTTTGTGAAGAATCGAGCAGATCCAAATCTTTGGAAAATTTTAGAAATGAGAGGGAGGGAGTAACAATTCTTGATCGTGATTTTGTTGAGATCCCGATAATCTACACATGGTCTAAGTAAATTGCAGGAGAAGAAGATGGACAAATAAATCCTTTGTCAAAACTTTTATCAATGCGTAGTGGTAAGGCCTAAAGTTCAATTTCGTATAAATGGAAAATTCCACCTGAAAGGGATTTCCGCACTTGGAAGTCATTTTTTATTTATTTTTTTCCAATATGTTTCTTTGGTTTTCAAATAACATGCAAGGAATGCAATATTGTGGATGCAGTCGCCTTGATAATAAATTGAACAAGGTTTAACAGCACAAATGAAGTAGGCTCTTACAGATAATACAAAAATTCCAGAAATACAAGGCACTAAAAACTTGTGTATGGCAAGCATGAAGCTCCTATGGATCCTATGGTGGGTGAAAGAGGGACCGCAATTTCCATACAAGGTCAAAGGAACAGAAGGATTTTGTGTTGAAGAGTAGTGATGAGCCGAACACCCCCCCCCCCCTTCGGTTCGCACCAGAACATCTCGAACAGGGGAAATGTTCTAGCGAACATGCAAACTCCATTAACCACTTTAGGACTGCTCACTGTGCTGCTACCGCGGCACAGTGGCAGCCCTGGGTCCACGTCGCTGGAATCCTAGCTGTCTCGGCGTCGCCCGTGCGCCGCCGTAGGCTCGCTCCCGCTATGTTTAGACACAGCAGGAGTCGGGCCGGAGGAGGAGAGGCGGCGATCATCACCTCTCTTCCCCGATCCTCGGGGAAAGTGTGAGAAGATCCGCCTGCTTGTGTAAACAAAGCAGGTCGATCTTATCTGTGACAGACAGGGAGAGATCACAGGATTCAGCACGTAATAGGAGAAAAGTGTCAGTAAAAAAAGCTGTGAGCAGCTACACTTGGAACTGTACATGCGCAGTTCCGGAGCTCCCCGAGACTATCCTGTATTAGGCTGGTGCCTGCAGGCGTGGCCGCCTGGGTTCGGGCTCAGGAAGCAGATCTGATAGAGGCTGTGGGGCATGATACTGGTGAGGCGAGTAATGTCTTGGCGCATCCCGCCAGCCTTTAAAAACACCAGGAGCCGAGCAGCCGAAATGGAGGAGCCCTTGTGGTGTGAGTCATGCACTAGCCCAGCAGCTGAGCAACTGCCCAGTCATCCACAGCACAAACAAACCAACCCAGGGCAGGAACACAAGAAAGGCAAGCCTGCATTCTCAGACTTCCTTATCTTAAGATATCAGATGGTAATTCCCACATGTACATGCAGTCTTGCTTGCAATCACCTTTGTGGATAGAAGGATGGTATGATGGCAATATGGAGAGATGGAGGGATGAAGTAATGAAGGGATGAGGTAATAAATAGAGGAGGGGATTGAGATATAGAGTTTTGGATGGAATGGATGAAGGAATGATGGAGTAACAAAGGACAGAAGGAGGCAGGAGGTCATGGAGAATGGAGGCATTGAGACTGGAGGGATGGAGGCAGGAGGTGATGAAAACTGGAGGGAGGGAGGCAGGAGGTGATGGAGGGTAGGAGACAGGAGGGGATGGAGGAATGGAGACTGGGGGTGATGGAGAGATGGAGACAGGAGGGGATGGAGACTGGAGGTGATAAAGGGATGGAGGCAGGAGATGATGGAGAGATGGAGACAGGAAGTGATGGAGGGTTGGAGCCAGGAGGGATGGAGACATTGGTGATGGAGTAATGGAGACAGCAGGGGATGGAGGCAGGAGGTGATGGACACGTGGAGACAGGAGGCGATGGAGTGATGGAGAGAGGAGGGGATGGAGACTGAAGGAGATGGAGGTATGGAGACTGGAGGTGATAAAGAGATGGAGGCAGGAGGTGATGGAGAGATGGAGACAGGAGGGCATCAAGACTGGAGGTATGGAGACTGGAGGGATGGAGGCAGGAGGTGATAGAGACTGGAGGGATGGAGGCAGGAGGTGATGGAGGGATGGAGAACGGAGGTGATGGAAGGATGGAGAACGGAGGGGATGGAGACCAGAAGTGATGGAGGGATGGAGACTGGAGAGATGGAGACAGGAGGGGATGGAGGGATGGAGACTGGAAGTGATGGAGGGATGGAGACTGGAGGCGATGGAGAGATGGAGACAGGAGGGGATGGAGGGATGGAGACTGGAGGGATGGAGACTGGAGAGATGGAGGCAGGGGGTGATGGAGGGATGGAGGCAGGAGATGATGGGGGATGGAGACAGAAGGTAATGGAGGGATGCAAACAGGAGGTTATGGAGATAGGAGGTGATGGGGGGATGGAGACAGGAGGTTATGGAGACAGGAGGTGATGGAGGGACGGCGTGATGAAGACAGGAGGAGATGGAGGGATGATGTGATGGAGACAGAAGGTGATGGAGGGATGATGTGTTGGAGACAGGAGGTGATGAAGGGATGGAGACAGGAGGTGATGAAGGGATGGTGTGATGGAGACAGGAGCTGATGGAGGATGGAGACAGGAGGTGATGATGGGATGGTGTGATGGAGACAGGAGATGATGAAGGGATGGTGTGATGGAGACAGGAGGTGATGGAGGGATGGTGTGATGGAGACAGGAGGTGATGGAGGGATGGTGTGATGGAGACAGGAGGTGATCGAGGGATGGTGTGATGGAGACAGGAGTTGATGGAGGGATGGTGTGATGGAGACAGGAGGTGATGGAGGGATGGTGTGATGGAGACAGGAGGTGATGGAGGGATGGCGTGATGGAGACAGAAGGAGATGGAGGGATGGAGACTGGAGGTGATAGTGTGATGGAGACAGGAGGTCTCTAGAATTGGGGACATCAATTCTGGTGATCCCAGCAGCTAACTGGGATTTTCCTTCACTTTCTGTGGTGGCTATGGAACAAAAATTAGGGGAAATCTTTCCAGTTGGACATAGGTGACAAAAACTGATGGGCTATATAATTTGCCCTTATTATATTGAAAATAACAGCAATATATATTTTTTTTTTTTTTACCTTAAATTGCAATGCTATTTGCATATTGTACTTGTTTGCAGTTTACTGCAATTTGCACTTAAAACTGTATTTTTGTAAATTTTTGTAAAATGCCAGTAAAAAAGTAAAAACTTGGCTGTGCCAGTAAATTTTGGGTGTTGTGTCAGTTAATTTCAATCTTGTAAGTTGACAACACTGACTAACACACTGAAATATACTGCGTTAAATGTGCAGTAACACTCTGAAATATACTGCTTTGAACGTGCACTAACGCTTTGATATATACTGCGTTAAACGTGCAGTTACACACTGAAATGTACTGCATTAAACATGCAGTAATGCACTGACATATACTGTGTTAAATGTGCAGTAACGCACTAAAATATACTGCGCTATATGTGCAGTAAGGCACTAACATATATTGTGTTAAACGCGCAGTAACACATTGAAATATACAGCGTTAAACTTGCAGTAACGCACTGAAATATGTTGCGTTTAATGTGCAATAATGCACTGAAATATACCGCGTCTAACGTGCATTAACGCACTGAAATATACTGTGTTAAATGTGCAGTAACGCACTGAAATATACTGCGTTAAATGTGCAGTAACGCACTGAAATATAATGTGTTAAAGGTGCACTAATGCACTGAAATATACTGCGTTTAACGTGCAGTAACACACTGAAATATACTGTAGTAAACATGCAGTAACGCACTGAAACATACTGCGATAAACGTGCAGTAACGCACTGAAATTTACTGCAGAAACCTGCCCTGACAAAATAAACTGACACTAAAGTAAAAATGAATTGTCACACTACACTCACGCTGCACTATCTCGAGATTCACACTAAAGTTACACTAAAGTAAAAATGAATGGTCACACTACACTCACACTGAACTATTATTAGATTCATACTAAACTAATACTCTATACTGACAATAGAATCAGAATAGCACACTATAGCACACTAACTCTCTAGTAGCATTGAAGAGAGTCCTGGTCGATCTCTCTCCACGCCAACATCACACTGCAAATCGGAAAAACTTTTTTTATAGTGTGGGTTGGGACTAAGAGCAATGAGCCATGATTGGATAGAGTCATCATCACAGTGTCCAATCAAGGCTCTGACAGTGCTCTGTGCCCTGATTGGGCAAAGCTTTCATTGCTTCAGCCAATTAGGGCTTCCAATGCACTGTGCGGTGGCGCAGTGCATTGCGGTTGTTCGGCGGGCCAAACAAATGGTCAAATACCCTGATAATTCGGGTGTTCATCAAACAGCCAATGTTTGGCCCAAAGTTATGATTGGGCCGAACCATTCGCCCAAATCGAATCCCTAGTCCTTAGGGTAAACCAATTAAACCATGGCAGTCCAGACCGAATAGGAAATACCCAAGGTAAGTTCTCATACAGGGGAAGAAGAATAGAGAACTCTGCTAGTGCAATAACGTTTAAAAATGTTATCAAAAAATTGAAATCTCTCTCATTTAACTCACGTGTCACAAAAATAAAGAGTGCTTTAAATCGTCTGCATCACTTAACAAACGTGAGTTCCAGTGAAGGGGAACTAGGTCAGCTGCGCATCGCACGACGGCTCATTCCTGCCTCTCCAAACATCACACTGACTGTGGAAACTTCACACTGGACCTCATGCAACTTGGATTCTGTGCCTCTCCACTCCACTTCTAGACCCTCGGACCTTAATTTCCAAATGAAATGCAAAATTTTCCACAGTCAGTGATGATTTGGGAAGCCATGTCATCTGCTGGTGTTGGTCCACTGTGTTTTATCAAGTCCAAAGTCAGCGCAGCCCTCTACCAGGAAATTCTAGAGCACTTCATGCGTCCCTCTGCTGACCAGCTTTATGGAGATGCTGACTTCATTTTCCAGCAGGACTTGGCACCGCCCACACTGCCACAACTACCAATACCTGGTCACATGATCATGATATCACTGTGCTTGATTGGCCAGAAAACTCCCATGACCTAAACCCTATATAAAATCTGTGGGGCATTGTCAAGAAGAAGATGAGAGACCCCAGACCCAACAATCCAGAGGAGCTGAAGGCCGCTATCAAAGCAACCTGGGCTTCCATAACACCTCAGCAGTACCACAGGCTGATCGCCTCCATGCCACGCCGCATTGATGCAGTAATTAATGCAAAAGGAGCCCCGACCAAGTATTGACTGTATACTATACTGTACATGGACAGACTTTTCACTAAGACAACATTTCTGTATTAAAAATCATTTTTTTTAATTGGTCTTATGTAAAATTCAAATTTTCTGAGATACAGAATGTTGGGGTGTCACTAGCTGTAAGCCATAATCATCAAAATTAAAAGAAAGAAATGCTTGAAATATATCACTCTGTGTGTAACACATCTACTTTGTAAATAAAATATATGAGTTTCACTTTTTGAATTGAATTACTGAAATAAATTAACTTTTTAATGATATTTACATTTTATGAGATGTACCTGTGTGTAGACCTCAAATAAAATGTTATCATAGGTTTATAGATGACCTCCTATTTATTTGGGAGGGATCGGAAGACTCAGTCCATGCCATTTAGTCCATTTGAATTCTATTGACAATAATATATGTTTAGATTATCAACTCAGTGAACTCAGTAAGAGCAGTATTATTTTTAGATGTCATCATTTAGAAACAAGGTTCGGAGTTAAGCACTAATGTGTACGTGAAGCTGACAGAACAGTTACCTGTTGGTAAGAAGTGGCCATCATCTAGTTTGGATACAAAATTATACCTAAGGGCTAGATTATGGGAGTTAAAAGAATTTGTAGTAAAGATGAAGATTTTCATGTACAAGCACAATTAATGAAGAGTAAATTATTACTAAAGGGGTATACTTCTGATTTTTTGGATAAAGTTATTAGTGGAGAACATATGGAGAACATGTCTAAGGCTCCATGTACACGGGACGTTAGAAAAAACGTGCTGCAAAGCTAGTTCTGACGCCGGGAAAAAGCAGCTGTTAAACCTGCTTTCAGTAGCTTTTTCCATTTGCGTTATTGCACGTTTGGCCATGTGTAATGTTCTGGTACCTATGGTACCTTTATTTCCATTTCTCTCTTAATATTGCGTCCCATCTTGCTATCCAAATGGAACGCATACACCTTTAAGGGCAATGACATCATCGCCGAGCGCCGCTATGAGCGGCTATTTCAATCGCCGGTTTGCTCTCACTCATTGCTCGTTCAAACCGCATGTTCACCTTACCTTGTCTTGTGCTGCCGGAGCTTCTAGCTATACCCTTTGCCTGAACTGAACCGGAACCTCGCTACCGATCCCGTATCTCGCTACCGGATCACTCCTTACTACTGGACCTTGCTACTACTAACTATCTAGTGATAAGTACCCCGCAGGGGATTCCTTACTAACCTATACTTTCACTATCATCTACTGCATATTACAAGGACTATCATTATCTAAGCTATTCCTATCATCTGCATAGATTGCTAGCTCTTGGGACTACCATCATCTATCATTGCACTAGGTTACTCTATCTTGTATACTTAATCTGCTGTCCCCTACCATCTGTACTATACATGATTGCTAGAACCTATCTGCATACTACCATCACCTACCACTCTCCTGAATACTATTACTGAGTGCTCACCATATTATCGCCTGTCTCTCACCCCTATACTATCATATATTCTATCACTCCAGGAACATCATATTGAGTGTATGTATATTGCATAACAGGCTGTGCACGGTGATGAAGTCCTGAGAGTTGGATATGTTGTTCAACAGAATCTCTACACGACTACTGAGTGTAACAATTCTGCAGCTGCAAATCCATTCACTAACAAAAAACGCATGAGCGTTACAGATTGAACGAGCCTTAAAAAAAAAAAATATGGATTCAGCAGAATTGTCCACTCAAGTAATGCAATTAAAACAACAAGTAGATGCATTGATACTTGCTCTTACAGAGGTAAAAAACAAAAATCAGGCTTTAAGACAGCAGGTTGGCCGTCTTGCGCAGCTCTCTGCTGCTCAGCCCCGTGAACCTAAGATAAAGCCTCCTCTAGTGTTTACTGGTGATCGGAGTAAATTTCGTGAATTTAAAAACGCATGTTGATTGCTTTTCTTGTTGAGACCTCATACCTACCCCACTGACCAAATCAAAGTCTGTACCGCTATTTCCTATTTGACGGGTGACCCCCGGGCCTGGGCAGACTCTCTCTTTGAGAAAGATGACCCACTTCTTAACTCCTATCCTTTATTCCTAGCGCAACTCGCTAGTTTATATGAAGACCCCAATAGGCAGAGTACTGCTGATACCCAATTGAGGGCTTTAAAACAAGGAAGGAGACCTGTTGAGGACTTTGTGGCAGATTTCAAAAGATGGTCCCTTGATTCAGGGTGGAACGACACATCCTTGCGAACGCAGTTCAGACTCGGCCTATCAGAAGCCGTTAAAGACGAGCTCGCCCGAGCGGATTTACCTGACACCTTGGATGGCCTGATACAGACCAGTATCAATATTGATAGACGACTACGAGAAAGAAAGGCTGAGAGGATGGGATTGCCATTGTCCAGACCTTCTCAGATGTCGCCTGCTGACCCTACTCCTATGGAGGTAGGAATGATACGTCCACCTTTGACCTTTTCCGAACGAGCCAGGAGGAAAACCGAACATCTCTGCATGTACTGCGCATCCCCGGATCATTTGATAAGCGGCTGTCCCCTTGTCTGCAAAAAAGAGGGTGAGTGTTCAAATGTCTTGCTAGGGGGACTAACAACTTCCTTTTCTAATCCTTATCTTTTTATTCATTTGACATTACAGTGGGACCAAACTAGGATCACCACCAAGGCTATGATTGACACAGGATCTTGTGGAAACTACATTGATACTTGTTTTGTTACCTTAAATAAAATACCTATTATTTCAAAACTTAAACCTGTCTCTGTTAGTTTCATTAACGGTATTCCGTTATCCTCTGGTCCCATCACCAATCAGACACAGGCACTCCTTGTCACTGCTGACAAATCTCATGTGGAGACCACCACTTTTGATGTACTAACCTCACCACATTTTCCCATTATTTTGGGACTTCCCTGGTTACACATACATCAACCTATCATCGATTGGAAAACAAGAACTTTAACCTTCTCTTCTCACTACTGTGAAACCACGTGTAATCTCTCATCACATGGAAGGATCCTCTCTGTGGTGTCGGATGAGATTATACCAATATGTTATCAGGATTTGTCGGAAGTCTTCCTTGAGAAAAACGCTCAAATGTTGCCTCCCCATAGGGACTATGATTGTTGTATCGATCTACTCCCTAATAGCAAATTGCCTTTCGGTCACGTTTATCCTCTTTCACAGGATGAACTCTCTCATCTCAAGGAATACTTGGATGAAAATTTGGCGAAAGGATTCATCAGACCTTCTACTTCCTCCACTGCTGCAGGACTCTTCTTTGTCCACAATAAGGATTCAAGTCTCAGGCCTATTATTGATTTCAGACAATTAAATACCATTACAATAAAGGATCGTTATCCTTTACCGCTTATTCCTGAACTTATAGAACAAATGCGCGGAGCTTCATACTTTTCGAAATTGGACCTAAAAGGGGCATACAATTTAATTTGAATCCGTGACGGGGATGAATGGAAGACAGCATTCAGAACCAGATACGGACTGTTTGAGTACCTTGTGATGCCATTTGGGTTGTGTAATGCTCCCGCAGCCTTCCAACGATTTATAAATGATATATTCAGAGACTTGCTTGATGTTTGTGTTGTAGTATATTTGGACGATATACTTATTTATTCTCATTCCTTACCTGAGCACATAAAACATGTAAGACTCGTATTGTCAAGACTACTTACACATAACTTATATGTTAAATCAAAAAAATGTTTATTTCATAAAGAGGAGGTACTATTCCTAGGATACATTATATCCAAAAATGGAATCAAAATGGACATGAGCAAAATATCCTGCATTCTGGATTGGCCTGTGCCAACAACTCGCAAAGCATTACAAAGATTCCTCGGATTCTCTAACTACTATAGAAAGTTCATCAAGAACTTCTCTGCTATTGTGAGACCTCTCACACAACTCACAAGTACAAAAAAACCATTCAAATGGTCAGAAGAAGCAAATGGAGCTTTCTGCTTGTTGAAATCAAGCTTTACTTCTGCTCCCATACTACGCCATCCAGACCCATCCCTTCAATACATCTTGGAGGTAGATGCGTCAAATATGGCAGTAGGAGCAGTTCTCTCACAACGACCAACAAACACTTCACCACTTCACCCAGTTGCTTTCTTCTCAAAGTCATTAAGCAGCCCCGAGGTGAACTACCCAGTGGGTGAAAAAGAGTTGCTAGCCATAAAACTGGCATTAGAGAATTGGCGACATCTACTTGAGGGTACTCGATTGCCAATCCTTATATATACTGATCACAAAAACCTTCAATACCTTCAGACTAATAGAACTCTTTCCCACCGGCAGGTACGATGGTCGTTATTCTTTTTGAGATTTAATTTTCTAGTGACCTACACGCCTGCAGACAAAAATAAAAAAGCGGATGCGCTTTCACGATTAACCGAGGATGGCTACGCCGAGGTTCCCTCAGTTCCTATAATACCCTATGAACGTATTATCGGTGTTGTCCGTTCCCTGAAGGAAGAGATTTTGCACAGCATAGGACTGGACTCACCTCCACCACAACTGAATGCTGATGCAGAAGGCTTCCTCTACTACAACGATAAATTATACATACCCCCTACTATGCGAACCAAGATCTTGGAATTGTCGCATGATGTACATATGGCAGGACATATGGGTATGACTAAAACATTCAATCTACTTACTAGGCAGTTTTGGTGGCCTGACATGAAGACGACCGTAAAAAAGTTCGTTTCATCTTGTGACATCTGTGCAAGGTCCAAAATTGACACTACAAAACCATCGGGTCTACTTTGTAGTTTACCAATACCCCAGGTTCCATGGGAAGTGGTATCCTTACACTTTATAGTGGAACTACCACCTTCCAAAGGATTCAACACCATTTTAGTGTCAGTGGACCATCTGACCAAGATGGCACATTTCACTCCTATCCGAAGACTACCTTCATCCAAACAAACAGCGGAATTACTTGTGAAACATGTCTTTAAGTTATATGGTATTCCAAAAACACTTCTGTCTGACCGTGGTTCACAGTTCATCTCAAAGTTTTGGCAAGCTCTATGTCAGATACTACGAATAGAGCGAAAACTTACTTCTCCTTACCACCCTCAGACCAACGGACAGACAGAAAGAGTTAACCAGTGCATTGAGCAATATCTACGTTGCTATACTTCATATCTACAGGACGATTGGGTGGACCTCCTCCCTCTGGCGGAATTCGCCTATAACAACGCGACCCACAGCACTACTAAACAAAGTCCATTCTACTTAAACTATGGGTTTCATCCCACACTTCTTCCACCACGTATCTTGCCATCAAGTAATCCAGTGGCCTCTGATTATCTTACCCAAATAAAGGATTCCCTGGGTTTACTCAACACCACCATCTCACATGCTCATAGCCAACAAAAGAGGTACTACGACCTTCGGAGAAAACCCTCTCCCCAATATACCATTGGGGATCTTGTCTGGCTTTCTACAAAAAATCTGAGATTAAAGATCCCTAGTAAAAAACTTGGACCGTTATTCCTGGGACCTTTCCCAATAGAGAAGCTTATTGGAAAAGCTGCAGTACAACTCACATTACCAACAGACCTCAAGATACATCCCATCTTCCATGTGTCGTTACTAAAGCCCCATGTTCCTAACCAAGGAATAAGGCCTACCATCCCACCTCCACCTCCTGTACAAGTTGAAGGCGGAGAAGAATTTGAGATAAAGGAGATTCTGGATTCTCGTATCCATAGAAGAAGACTCCAATATCTAGTACGATGGAAGAACTATGGGCCCCAAGACGACACCTGGCTGGATATCTCCGATATACATGCCCCTAGACTGATTCGCCATTTCCACTCAAAATACCCGGAAAAACCAGTTCCCTTATCCGAGCACGCAGCCCGGTAGGGCAGGAAGGGGGAGGGGACGAGCGAGCGGCCCCACCCCCCGGACCATACCAGGCCACATGCCCTCAACATGGGGGGAGTTGGTACTTTGGGGTAGGGGGAGCTCTGCACCCCCCACCTCAAAGCACCTTGCCCCCATGTTGATGGGGACAAGGGCCTCATCCCCACAACCCTGGCTGGTGGTTGTGGGGGTCTGCGGGCAGGGGGCTCATCGGAATCTGGAAGCCCCCTTTAACAAGGGGCCCCCCAGATCCTGGACCCTCTCCCTATGTGAATGCGTATGGGGTACACTGTACCCCTACCCATTCACCCCATAAAAGGCAGTGTATGTAAATAACGACAGGAGACGTTTTGGAAAGTTTATTAAAAATCTTCATCCGGACTACTCCGCTCTGGTCTTCTCCTTCTCCCTCTCCACTCTTCTTGTCTTCTGCTTTTTTGCTGTCCACTCTTCTGCTGTCCAATCTTCTGCCCTTTTGCCCTTGGCTCTTCTTCTTCCTCCGGTCCTCCTCCGACGCTGTCCCCAGTGATTATGCCGGTCTCCGGTCTCTGCAGCTTGTTATATAGCCATTGTGGGCGTGGTCGCCAGGTGACGTCATCGGGAAGCCCCGCCCCCTCATGTCACAGATGACGTCATCCGACTTGCGGTGCGACTTCCATTCAAATCAATAGGCTCCCATAGGGAACCATTTATTTTGAATGGAAGAAAAAAAACGTAGAACGTGGCTGAACGTACTTCATCGCGTTCGGTCGCGTTCGGTCCCGTTTTTGCGTTTGAAACGCCGGGAAACACACGTTCGAACGCAAATAATTGCGTTCCAAAAAATGTCCCTGAACTCAACTGCCTGCAAATGACTGTAAACGACCATGTGTACATTGACAGAGAAGATAACATGGAGCTGCGTTCAGGGGCTTCTGAAAAAAACGCCCAACTGCTCCTAAACGGCCATTTACAACGTCCCGTGTACATGGAGCCTAAGTGTTTTGCATGGGCTCCAAGATTGCACTATAGAGAAATGGGTTAATGATTTGCATGCTTGTTTGTATATATAGGAGGTTGCCGAGCTGTGCAGCCAATCCCAGGAGGAATTTGTAATGGTGAAATGCATGGGGACGTGGCTGTACAGAAACCGGAAGTGATGCATTACAATCAACCGGAAGTGATGTTCTGAGAGGCAAGAACGAGTGGTCAGGTGAGATGCAGCTTACCTAGTTCCCCTTCACTGGGACACAGATTAGTTAAGTGATGCAGACTATTCAAAGCATTCTATATTTTTGTGACATGAGTTAAATGGGAGAGATTTTAATTTGTTTTAAACATTATTGCACTAGTGGCGTTCTCTTTTCTTCTTCGCCTGTATGAGAACTCACCTTTGGTATTGCCTGTTTGTTCTGGAAACTGCCGTGGTTGGATTGGTTAACCCTAAGGATGTCAAGGCTTACTTGCCACAGGGGAGGACTGGGCCAGGGGGGCAAATGTCCCCCCCCCCCCCGGGCCGTTCTGATGCTCCGTAAAAAGGCTTCACTGTTTCTGCCACAGACATGCCCTGAGGATTCTTGGTGAAGAGAAGTAAAAAGTCTCCACTGCTGACCTACTGCGTGCCGGGTGAAGGCAAGGACAAAGCACAGACCTCCCCCCCCCCCCAGCATGGATGGTGTAAACCAGTGGTTCTTAACCTTGTTGGAGGTACTGAACCCCACCAGTTTCATATGCGCATTCACCGAACCCTTCTTAATTGGAAAAATAAAATATGATTTTTTCAAATTCAAAACACAGCTGGTTTTATGAGTGTTTCACCAATGGGGTGTGGTTTGCCCTGCTTTGCGATCAGGTAAGCAACTTCGTACGATGCTATGAGGATCGGTTTGTTGATGGGTACAAAGCCGAGAACAGGCAGACTAGCCTTTTCATCGAATCTGGCTCTCCTCAGCTTGAATTCAGCGAGCGTTGTGTTCTTGTATTTTCCATCTCCATGCAGCTTAAGGAAGTGTTTTCTTAGTTTTGCCGGTGCTAGACTAGAATTGCTCAACTTGGCATCGCAAATCATGCAGTTAGGACGCTGACTCCCAACACGTTCCGTTATACATGTGAATCCATATTGTACATATTGGTCCAACCACTTTCTTTTTTTGCTCGACATAGCTAGTATGAAGGGATTCAAATATTAAGAAAGAAATCACACGACGTACCATCACGACAGTTACAATTCGACTACTGGGCGCGCCAAATTCCCTGCAGCACAGATAGGCCAAGTGATGTTGCGTGATCACCTGCAGCCAATGAGCGGGGTGTGTCATCACGAATCATATGAGTAGGGTGTGTCTTGACCTCCGCCGAACCCCCGAGACTGACTCACCGAACCCCTGGGGTTCGATCGAACCCAGGTTAAGAACCACTGGTGTAAACTGTGTCTGAGCAGAGGCCAGTTCCATGCCCCACTGGAGATTCTCCTCCCCCAGGCAGCCCAGACGAGCTTTCCCCAACTGCCCCCCCCCCCCCAACTGCTCCCTGCTGACCAGGTCGGGAACCTGGATTTGGCCGGTGAGTAGAGAGTACCTGGAGCGAAGCTTCAGCCTAGAATGGTGGTCAGGAGGAGGCTGGGAAGAGCGAGAGCGGGAGGAAGGCCAAGTTCCTGCACCATGGGCCTCTGGTTTGTACTTTCCCCATGGCCCGAAAGTTGCCAGTCAGCCCCTGATTTGCCAAGCATGAAAGTGTGGGGCAACTCTATTTGGTGAGTGTACACCCGATGGGGGAGTGGTGGCTCATTATCATTTGGTGCGGTGTGATCATTAAATGTTTGAATGGAAGAGGATTTCTCTTAAAACACATTGAAGATGGACTTTCTTTGAAGGATTTATTTCACATTTCAACACGGAGTGTCTACTTATTTATATTTGCTTTTTACAGGGTTCATTTTTTTTACTCAATTTGTATTTTAGTTTTTATTTAAGTCACTTTTTTGGTTTTTCAGCACTCGGAAGATTTTACCCCCTTCCTGACCAGGGCCTATTTTGCGATTCAGCACTGCGTGACTTTAACGTCTTGCGACGCTGTACCAAAACGAAATTGACGTCCTTTTTTCCCACAAACTGAGCTTTTTTTTGGTGGTATTTGATCACCTGTGCAATTTTTTTTGATCATGCGCTATAAACAAAAAAAGAGCGTCAATTTTGCAAAAATAACAATATTTTTTTTTATATGAAATTCCCCCCCAAAAAATTTAAAAATCTACATTTTTTAACATTTTTGGCTAATTTGTTTTCTGCTACATATGTTTGGTAAAAAAAAATCACAATAAGCGTATTTTGATTGGTTTGCGCAAAAGTTATTGCGTTTACTAAGGGAAAGATTTTTGTCATTTTTGTTGTTTTTTTTTAACGAGTAATGGCGGCGATTTGCGATTTTTTTTGTGGGACTGCGACATTGCGGCGGACAGATCGGACCCTTGACTGACATTTTTGACACTTTTGGGGGTACCAGTGACATTACTACAGTAATCAGTGCTATGCATATGGCAGGGAAGGGGTTAATTTATTGGGGAAGGAGGGGTTAAGTGTGTCCCTAGGGGTGTGCTTCTAACTGTGCAGGGATGTGGCTTTACATGTAACAGCAGAGATCTACGGTCCTACATAGCAGGACCGTATGATCTCTGCAGTTACACCAGGGAGAATGACAGGCGGCTTTGTTTACATCAGCCGCCTGCCTTTCTCCCTCTCCAGCGGGAGATCGCGAGTGACCGGCGGACATCGGGTCCGCCAGTCACACGCGCTGACTTGTTAGGGAACGAGCCGGGGCGGGAGCGCGCCTCCGGCGGTGCGCGCTCGCCTGCTATTGGCTCACAGGCTAGTGACGTACCGATACGTCACTTTGCCTGGCCGGGGCTGACCGCTGCAGTATATGTACTTGCGGCGTTCGGCAGGCGGTTAAGGTGGATCTAATGAGCTTTTTTTTTAATAGCTATTCGAGGTAACCTTCACCATTTTATCTCTGTAATAGACAATGTCATGTATTGTTTCTTATTATTGTTACAATGTCACACATATGCTCACGTTTGTATTTGTAGAGGAAATTATTTATCGTTCCCCATTTCCAGGCCGTCAGACAAGATGCGATATTCTTCATCACTTTGACATTGTTAAGGACATCTAGAGAAGAGAAAAAAATACGCTGTCTTGAAGCAACCTGTTACCATTGTCAGACAAGGGAAAATGTTTGCAGTATTACCTTCGTGCGAAAAAGGGCACATTAACCACATGTAAATGTACCCCCCCCCCTCCCCCCCTTCTAAATACTTCACCAGGCAGCGCCATCTTTTACCATACACTGCGGAGAATTTCCAATATTTGAGGAATGTGGAACCGTAGGGTTATCTTGCAGGTATTACTTATAATACTGATGTTCATGAACTTATCTCATTACTGGGCAGGAGGCTTCTATACCCCCGAGGATCTCCACGGTCTCCTTGGCTTGTAGTGTAATGTAACAAACCTGGAAATTGAAGTTTCACACCAATGCTAAACACGGTGTTGATGGGAGCACCAAACAAGCAACCAAGAGTCCGGGGTTTTCCAGATACGACTTTATATCAGTAAAGGTCAAGGGAGAAAAAGAAAGAGTATCCAATGTGTTTTGGTGGTCTAAAAACACCCCCTTCATCAAGGCTAGAGAAAAACATAAGGATATTTCCAGATCAGTTCAACATTCCCTCCCTTGTCAGGCATTTCAGGGGCATTCACATTAAGGCAATAACTAACACCGGGCTTAACCTGGCCCCCTGAAAATGATCCAAGCTGTAAATCACAAATCTATTTTGTATTCACTTACCTGAGTCCGATTTCCAAACCCCTGATGAAGAGGAAGTGTGTTTGACCCCCAAATTACATTGGATTTATTTCTGGTATGAATCAATTTCATCATTAAATACCACAAACTTAAGGGGGGGGGGGGGGTATGATCCCCATGTATAAATACATAAGGGGGGATATGATCTCTATGTATAAATACATAAGGGGGGATATGATCTCTATGTATAAATACATAAAGGGGGATATGATCTCCATGTATAAATACATAAGGGGGGTATGATCTCCATGTATAAATACATAAGGGGGGATATGATCTCTATGTATAAATACATAAAGGGGGATATGATCACCATGTATAAATACATAAGGGGGGATATGATCACCATGTATAAATACATAAGGGGGGATATGATCTCCATGTATAAATACATAAGGGGGGATATGATCTCTATGTATAAATACATAAAGGGGGATATGATCACCATGTATAAATACATAAGGGGGGATATGATCACCATGTATGAATACATAATGGGGGATATGATCACCATGTATAATACATAAGGGGGGATATGATCACCATGTATAATACATAAGGGAGGTATATGATCTCCATGTATAAATACATAAGGGGGGATATGATCTCTATGTATAAATACATAAAGGGGGATATGATCACCATGTATAAATACATAAGGGGGGATATGATCACCATGTATGAATACATAATGGGGGATATGATCACCATGTATAATACATAAGGGGGGATATGATCACCATGTATAATACATAAGGGGGGATATGATCACCATGTATAAATACATAAGGGGGGATATGATCACCATGTATAAATACATAAGGGGGGATATGATCACCATGTATGAATACATAATGGGGGATATGATCACCATGTATAATACATAAGGGGGGATATGATCACCATGTATAATACATAAGGGGGGATATGATCACCATGTATAAATACATAAGAGGGGGTATGATCACCACGTATAAATACATAAGGGGGGATATGATCTCCATGTATAAATACATAAGGGGGATATGATCACCATGTATAATACATAAGGGGGGATATGATCACCATGTATAAATACATAAGGGGGGATATGATCACCATGTATAAATACATAAGGGGGGATATAATCGCCATGTATAAAAAATACATAAGGGGGGATAAGATCTCCATGTATAAATACATAAGGGGGGGAATGATCACCATTTATAAATACATAAGGGGGGATAAGATCTCCATGTATAAATACATAAGGGGGGATATGATCACCATGTATAAATACATAATGGGGATATGATCTCCATGTATAAATACATAAGGGGGGATATGATCTCCATGTATAAATACATAAGGGGGGATAAGATCTCCATGTATAAATACATAAGGGGGATATGATCTCCATGTATAAATACATAAGGGGGGATATGACCTCTATGTATAAATACATAAGGGGGGATATGATCTCCATGTATAAATACAAAAAGGGGGGGATATGATCAGCATGTATAAATACATAAGGGGGGATATGATCTCCATGTATAAATACATAAGGGGGGATATGATCTCCATGTATAAATACATAAGGAGGGATATGATCTCCATGTATAAATACATAAGAGGGGATATGATAACAATGTATGAATACATAAGGGGGGATATGATCTCCATGTATAAATATATAAGGGGGGATATGATCTCCATGTATAAATACATAAGGGGGATATGATCTCCATGTATAAATACATAAGAGGGGATATGATCTCCATGTATGAATACATAAGGGGGGATATGATCACCATGTATAAATACATAACGGGGGATATGATCTCTATGTATAAATACATAAGGGGGGATATGATCTCCATGTATAAATACATAAGGGGGATATGATCTCCATGTATGAATACATAAGGGGGGATATGATCTCCATGTATAAATACATAAGGGGGATATGATCTCCATGTATAAATACATAAGGGGGATATGATCTCCATGTATAAATACATAAGGGGGGATATGATCTCCATGTATAAATAGATAACGGGGGATATGATCTCCATGTATAAATACATAAGGGGGATATGATCTCCATGTATAAATACATAAGGGGGATAATGATCTCCATGTATAAATACATAAGGGGGGGTATGATCTCCATGTATAAATACATAAGGGGGGTGTGACGAGACCCTTGCTCGCCATGTCCGCTCTCCCGACACTCCTCTGTTTCTAGTCAGTCAGCTTGCAGATCGCATCGTCTGATGGTTCGGTCAACCAAGGATCCGGGATCCGAACTACAGCTATGTGCCGTTCGGAATCCATTAGAACAAAACACCAAGCAGGCTGTATGTAAGTTCAAGCAGGAAGACAATTTATTGGAAGAACACAGCACACTTTATACAGAAAGTGGAATACCCATGCAAATGAGGGCTTGAAATGAGTCAACAGGGATTGGTCAGATAGCTTTGACCAATGCAAATGAGGGCTTGAAAATGAGTCAGTAGTGATTGGTCAGATAACTTTGACCAATGCAAGGAGACAGAAGCCCCAGGGGGCAATCAATGTACACAATAGTCAGACACAGAACAATGGTTGTCTAATGAGCCCTGAATACACATTACTCTGTGTCAATACCTCCCTTAGCAGACAACAGGTGCGGTCATTAGCATTAGCCCACCTGACAATAGTTGAATGGGGAGCCACCCCCAGACAGTCCGACTCCTCAGAACTTCCTGGGATGACCATATTAGGAGTGGCTTCCTGCTCAGAAACCTCATGGCAAAGGGAACAATTGACCTTGCTGACAAAAATGAAGCAATTCAACCCCTCACCCATCTGTCCTTAAATTCCAGTGATGGTGAACACCATCACAGGGGGATATGATCACCATGAATAAATACATAAGGGGGGGATATGATCTCTATGTATAAATACATAAGGGGGGGATATGATCACCATGTATAAATACATAAGGGGGGATATGATCTCCATGTATAAATACATAAGGGGGGATATAATCTCCATGTATAAATAAACAAGGGGGGATATGATCATGTACATGTTTATGCCAGGTAATTAAGGGGTTTGCCGGGTCTGTGTTATCTCTGGATAAAACAATGTGATATTAGTATCACCTCATCTTATGAGTCGGATCGCCTGCATTACATACCTCGTATAGATTCAGTCCAGGATTTAGGAATTACTAGAGAAAGGAAAAGAAGATTTTATCAGTATCACCCCAAACATGATATGTACAGAAGAATATCAGACCGTTTTCGGCAGATGCGTATTTCTGAATGGATGGAACATTTATCAAATGTGATACTAAGAATGATGGAATGTTATATACTGCTAAAATGATTAGTAAATATTGTACCTCTCCTATTGCTTGCAGTACTAAAAGCTTTATGAAATATATTTGCAGTTCAAGCTCTTGCCCTTCATGAGTTTTACTCAACGTCAGTGGCGGCTGATGCATGATAATTTGGGGGGGGGGGAGCAAAACCTACACCACTCGCGGGACGGCCGGCAGGCAAACCCACCCCTCCCCCCCCGGGACGGTGGGCCATAAAGCCAGCAGGCAAATCCACCCCCGGGCGGCCGGCCGTAATGTTGGCAGGCAAATCCACCACCCCCCCCACCCCCGCGGGTCGGATGGCAGGACGGACAGCCAGCATTCTTACCTCCTCCTTCCCGGATGGCTAAGTGGCTGTGATTCTCCTCCGGCCGTGCGTCTCCTCTCTCTTCCTGGCCAATGGCCAGTAAAATTGTGTCTCTTTTCAGCCAATCAAATGCTTCCTGATTGGCTGGGAGGAGAATCAGTGTGATAATAGCAAACATTAATTCGCTATTGTCATACAACTGTGTGGGCTCAGGGCGCAGTGCTCTTCGCCCTGAGCCCACCCTTTTTTGAAGCCTATTAGAGCCTCTGGCTCTAATCACGTGCTTAAAAAAAAAACCCATTGGAATCCATGCGTCCGGCGCCCTGCATGTAGATTAGGGGGCCGGATTCATGGATGGGGGGGGGGGGAAGGGGGCAGCGCCCCTGCGCCCCCAATGGACGGGCTGCCACTGCTCAACGTAATGGAAAAAAATAATACATTATGTAAAATGTAACTGAAAGCTGTATATGTAATGTAGCTGTGATGAGAATATTAAAGTATAAGTTGTATCACCAAACAAACAAAATGGCTAATATCTGGTGCAAGTTTTTTTTTATTTAAATCAGATTTAAATAATCACTCTACAAGTGAATGTATAGTATATATGACTCTGTCAGGTTCCTGTAATTACTGAGTTTTATTATTATTATTATTATTATTATTATTATACAGGATTGATATAGTGTGCAGCACTTTATAATATGAGGGAAGATAAAACAGTTACAATACAATTTAATACAGGAGGGATTAGAGGGCCCTGCTCGTTAGAGCTTACAATCTAGAAGGGAGGGTCAAGTGAAACAAAAGGCAATAACCGTGGGGGATGAGCTGATGGAGAAAATGGAAGTATAGTTGTTAGGTGTGGGTAAGATAGGCTTCTCTGAAGAGGAGGGTTTTCAGGGATGGCTAGGATAGGCTTCTCTGAAGAGGAGGGTTTTCAGGGATGGGTAGGATAGGCTTCTCTGAAGAGGAGGGTTTTCATGGATGGGTAGGATAGGCTTCTCTGAAGAGGAGGGTTTTCAGGGATGGGTAGGATAGGCTTCTCTGAAGAGGAGGGTTTTCAGGGATGGGTAGGATAGGCTTCTCTGAAGAGGAGGGTTTTCAGGGATGGGTATGATAGGCTTCTCTGAAGAGGAGGGTTTTCAGGGATGGGTAGGATAGGCTTCTCTGAAGAGGAGGGTTTTCAGGGATTGTCTAAAAGCTAATAGAGTAGGAGATAATGGCACAGATTGGGGTAAGGAGTTCCATAGGATTGTAAAGGCTCTGGAAAGGTCCTGGAGGTGAGTATGGGAGGAGGTGACGAGGTAGCTAGAGAGCAGGAGGTTTTGAGAGGAACGAAGAGAATGATTAGGTTGGGATTTTGAGACTAGGCTAGTGATGTAGCTGGGGCAGAGTTGTTGTGGATTGCTTTGTAAGATTTTGTTAGTACTTTGAATTTAATTTGTTTGGTGGTCGGAAAGCCAGTGGAGGGATTGACAGAGAGGAGTAGCGGACACTAAGCGATTGGTAAGGTGGATGAGTCTGAAAGCAACATTTATGATGGTTTGAAGGGGGGGATAGCCTGTGAAGAGGTAAGCCAATGAGAAGGGAATTGCAGTAGTCGAGGCGCGAGATAACCAGGGAGTGAACTAGGAGCTTTTTGGAGATGTTGAGGAGGGTGAGGTGGCAAGATTTGGACAGTGATTGGATGTGGGGCTTGAAGGAGAGTTCAGAGTCAAGGACTACACCAAGAACCTTGGCATGCGGGGATGGGCTGATAGTTGTGCCATCGTTTTGACAGAGAGATCAGGGGAAGAGACACGTGGTGGAGGAAAATTAACAAGTTCGGTTTTGGATGGATTGAGTTTGAGGAAGTGGTGTGACATCCAGACTGATATATCTGATAGTAAATTAGTGATACGTGAGGGGTGTGGGGCGTGTACTTAGCCCCTGAGCCATGATTGGCTAAAGGCAGCCTGCCTTTGTCTTATCATGGCAGAGATGATTTCATTGGCCAAAGCATGGAGGTCAGGGTGCCTGCTTTGGCCAATCACATAACGCACTGCACGCGCCGCGTGCACACAGTGCTTTAAGGATGCGGGCGCTCAAATTTCCCTTGAAGAAGCATATTTGTTCGTCATTCGACGAACGGGCGAATATCCAATGTTCGAGTCAAACTTAGCTTCGACTCGAACTCGAAGCTCATCCCTAACAGAAATGCTGGCTTAGTGAAAAGTCTGTCCAAGTACAGTATAGTATGTACCCAATACTTGGTCGGGGATCCTTTTGCATGAATTACTGCATCAATGCGGCGTGGCATGGAGACGATCAGCCTGTGGCACTGCTGAGGTGTTATGGAAGCTCAGGTTGCTTTGATAGCGGCCTTCAGCTCCTCTGCATTGTTGGGTCTGGTGTCTCTCATCTTCCTCTTGACAATCCCCCACAGATTCTCCATGGTGTTTAGGTCACACGAGTTTGCTGGCCAAACAAGCACAGTGATCCCATGATCATGTGACCAGGTATTGGTAGGTTTGGCAGTGTGGGCGGGGCCAAGTCCTGCTGGAAAATGAAATCAGCATCTCCATAAAGCTGGCCAGCAGAGGGAAGCATGAAGAGCTCTAGAATTTCCTGCTAGAGAGCTGCACTGACTTTGGACTTGATAAAACACAGTGGACCAACATCAGCAGATGACATGGCTCCCCAAATCATCACTGACTGAGGAAAATTCACACTGGGCATCATGCAACTTGGTTTCTGTGCTTCTCCTCTCCACTCCTCCTCCAGACTTTTCAAATGAAATGCAACATTTTCCACAGACCGTGATGATTTGGGAAGCCATGTCATCTGCTGGTGTTGGTCCACTGTGTTTTATCATGTCCAAAGTCAGTGCAGCCCTCTACCCCTATCCAAAAGCCACTCCTTAGGGGGGGGGGTGTCAGGAAAGGGCTCACCCGCTGCTGGCACTGTGGCTCCCAGATCCATAGGGCTGCAGTTCCAGTGTCCACCAGAGGGTGTCTCTCAGCAGCCAGAAGCTCATGTAATCAGTCTTCACCTGATGCTCATTGGAAGGAAGTATATTTAATTCCTGTCTGTCCTTCTCCTGTTGCCTCAGTGTTCTGTCTCCTTATCTGTATACTGTGCATCACACACCTGATACCTGTATACCGTACATCACACACCTGATACCTGTATACTGTAAATCACACACCTGATACCTGTATACTGTAAATCACACACCTGATACCTGTATACTGCACATCACATACCTGGTACCTGTATACTGTACATCACACACCTGATACCTGTATACTGTAAATCACACACCTGGTATCTGTATAGTGTACATCACACACCTGATATCTGTATACTGTACATCACACACCTGATACCTGTATACTGTACATCACATACCTGATACCTGTATACTGTACATCACACACCTGATACCTGTATACTTTACATCACATACCTGATACCTGTATACTGTACATCACACACCTGGTACCTGTTTAATGTGCATCACATACCTGATACCTGTATACTTTACATCACACACCTGGTACCTGTATACTGTACATCACACACCTGATACCTGTATACTGTACATCACACACCTGGTACCTGTATACTGTACATCACACACCTGATACCTGTATACTGTACATCAAATACCTGATATCTGTATACTCTACATCACACACCTGATACCTGTATACTTTACATCACACACCTGATACCTGTATACTGTACATCACATACCTGATACCTGTATACTGTACATCACACACCTGGTACCTGTTTACTGTGCATCACATACCTGATACCTGTATACTGTACATCACACACCTGATACCTGTATACTGTACATCACATACCTGATACCTGTATACCGTACATCAAATACCTGGTGCCTGTATACTGTACATCACATTCCTGGTACCTGTATACTGTACATCACACACCTGATACCTGTATACTTTACATCACACACCTGATACCTGTATACTCTACATCACATACCTGGTACCTGTATACTTTACATCACACACCTGGTACCTTTATACTGTACATCACACACCTGGTACCTGTATACTGTACATCACACACCTGATAACTGTATACTGTACATCACATACCTGATACCTGTATACCGTACATCAAATACCTGATATCTGTATACTGTACATCACACACCTGATACCTGTATACTGTACATCACATACCTGGTACCTGTATACTTTACATCACATACCTGATATCTGTATACTGTACATCAAATACCTGATATCTGTTTACTGTACATCACACACCTGATACCTGTATACTGTACATCACATACCTGGTGCCTGTATACTGTACATCACATTCCTGGTACCTGTATACTGTACATCACACACCTGATACCTGTATACTTTACATCACACACCTGATACCTGTATACTCTACATCACATACCTGGTACCTGTATACTGTACATCACATACCTGGTACCTGTATACTCTACATCACACACCTGATACCTGTATACTGTACATTACACACCTGGTACCTGTATACTGTACATCACATACATGGTATCTGTATACTGTACATCACACACCAGATATCTGTATACTGTACATCACATACCTGGTACCTGTATACTGTACATCACACAACTGGTGCCTGTATACTGTACATCACACACCTGATATCTGTATACTGCACATCACACACCTGATATCTGTATACTGCACATCACACACCTGATACCTGTATACTTTACATCACACACCTGATACATGTATACTGTACATCACATACCTGATATCTGTATACTGTACATCACACACCTGGTACCTGTATACTGTACATCACACACCTGATACCTGTATACTGTACATCACACACCTGGTACCTGTATACTGTACATCAGATACCTGATACCTGTATACTGTACATCACATACCTGGTACCTGTATACTGTACATCACACACCTGATACCTGTATACTGTACATTACATACCTGATACCTGTATACTGTACATCACACACCTGATATCTGTATACTGTACATCACACACCTGATACCTGTATACTGTACATTACATACCTGATACCTGTATACTGTACATCACATACCTGGTATCTGTATACTGTACATCACACACCTGATATCTGTATACTGTACATCACATACCTGATACCTGTATACTGTACATCACACACCTGATACCTGTATACTGTACATCAAACACCTGATACCTGTATACTGTACATCACATACCTGGTACCTGTATACTGTACATCACATACCTGATACCTGTATACTGTACATCACATACCTGGTATCTGTATACTGTACATCACACACCTGATATCTGTATACTGTACATCACATACCTGATACCTGTATACTGTACATCACACACCTGATACCTGTATACTGTACATCACATACATGGTATCTGTATACTTTACATAACACATCTGATACCTGTATGCTGTACATCACATACCTGGTATCTGTATACTGTACATCACATACCTAGTACCTGTATACTGTACATCACATACCTGGTGCCTGTATACTGTACATCACATACCTGGTACCTGTATACTGTACATCACACACCTGGTACCTGTATACTGTGCATCACATACCTGGTACCTGTATACTGTACATCACACACCTGATAAATGTATACTGTACATCACACACCTGGTACCTGTATACTGTGCATCACATACCTGGTACCTGTATACTGTACATCACATACCTGGTACCTGTATACTGTACATCACATACCTGGTGCCTGTATACTGTACATCACATACCTGATACCTGTATACTGTACATCACACACCTGGTACCTGTATACTGTGCATCACATACCTGGTGCCTGTATACTGTACATCACACACCTGGTACCTGTATACTGTGCATCACATACCTGGTACCTGTATACTGTACATCACATACCTGGTACCTGTATACTGTGCATCACATACCTGATACCTGTATACTGTACATCACACACCTGATACCTGTATACTTTACATCACACACCTGGTACCTGTATACTGTACATCACATACATGGTATCTGTATACTGTACATCACACACCAGATATCTGTATACTGTGCATCACATACCTGATACCTGTATACTGTACATCACACACCTGATACCTGTATACTTTACATCACACACCTGGTACCTGTATACTGTACATCACATACATGGTATCTGTATACTGTACATCACACACCAGATATCTGTATACTGTACATCACATACCTGGTACCTGTATACTGTACATCACACACCTGATATCTGTATACTGCACATCACACACCTGATACTTGTATACTTTACATCACACACCTGATACATATATAGTGTACATCACATACCTGATATCTGTATACTGTACATCACACACCTGATACCTGTATACTGTACATCACACACCTGGTACCTGTATACTGTACATCACACACCTGATACCTGTATACTTTTCATCACATACCTGGTACCTGTATACTGTACATCAGATACCTGATACCTGTATACTGTACATCACATACCTGATACCTGTATACCGTACATCACACACCTGGTGTCTGTATACTGTACATCACACACCTGGTACCTGTATACTGCACATCACATACCTGGTGTCTGTATACTGTACATGACATACATGATATCTGTATACTGTACATCACACACCTGATATCTATATACTGTACATCACACACCTGATATCTGTATACTGCACATCACATACCTGTATACTGTACATCACACACCTGATACCTGTATACTGTACATCACATACATGGTATCTGTATACTGTACATCACACCTGATACCTGTATACTGTACATCACATACCTGATACCTGTATACTGTACATCACATACCTGGTGCCTGTATACTGTACATCACACACCTGATACCTGTATACGTTACATCACACACCTGATACCTGTATACTGTACATCACATACCTGATACCTGTATACTGTACATCACATACCTGGTGCCTGTATACTGTACATCACACACCTGATACCTGTATACTTTACATCACATACCTGGTACCTGTATACTGTACATCACACACCTGATACCTGTATACTGTACATCACACACCTGATACCTGTATACTGCACATCACATACCTGGTACCTGTATACTGTACATCACATACCTGGTACCTGTATACTATACATCACATACCTGATACCTGTATATTGTACATCACACACCTGATACCTGTATACTGTACATCACATACCTGGTGCCTGTATACTGTACATCACACACCTGGTGCCTGTATACTGTACATCACACACCTGATACCTGTATACTGTACATCACATACCTGGTACCTGTATACTGTACATCACATACCTGGTGCCTGTATACTGTACATCACACACCTGGTACCTGTATACTGTACATCACATACCTGATACCTGTATACTGTACATCACACACCTGATACCTGTATACTGTACATCACATACCTGGTGTCTGTATACTGTACATCACACACCTGGTACCTGTATACTGTACATCATACACCTGATACCTGTATACTTTACATCACACACCTGGTGTCTGTATACTGTACATCACATACCTGGTACCTGTATACTGTACATCACATACCTGGTGTCTGTATACTGTACATCACACACCTGGTACCTGTATACTGTACATCACATACCTGATACCTGTATACTGTACATCACACACCTGGTACCTGTTTACTGTGCATCACATACCTGATACCTGTATACTTTACATCACACACCTGGTACCTGTATACTGTACATCACACACCTGATACCTGTATACTGTACATCACATACCTGATACCTGTATACCGTACATCAAATACCTGATATCTGTATACTGTACATCACACACCTGATACCTGTATACTGTACATCACATACCTGGTACCTGTATACTCTACATCACATACCTGATATCTGTATACTGTACATCAAATACCTGATATCTGTTTACTGTACATCACACACCTGATACCTGTATACTGTACATCACATACCTGGTGCCTGTATACTGTACATCACATTCCTGGTACCTGTATACTGTACATCACACACCTGATACCTGTATACTGTACATCACACACCTGATACCTGTATACTGTACATCACACACCTGGTACCTGTATACTGTACATCACACACCTGATACCTGTATACTTTTCATCACATACCTGGTACCTGTATACTGTACATCAGATACCTGATACCTGTATACTGTACATCACATACCTGATACCTGTATACCGTACATCACACACCTGGTGTCTGTATACTGTACATCACACACCTGGTACCTGTATACTGCACATCACATACCTGGTGTCTGTATACTGTACATCACATACATGATATCTGTATACTGTACATCACACACCTGATATCTATATACTGTACATCACACACCTGATATCTGTATACTGCACATCACATACCTGATACCTGTATACTGTACATCACACACCTGATACCTGTATACTGTACATCACATACATGGTATCTGTATACTGTACATCACACCTGATACCTGTATACTGTACATCACATACCTGATACCTGTATACTGTACATCACATACCTGGTGCCTGTATACTGTACATCACACACCTGATACCTGTATACGTTACATCACACACCTGATACCTGTATACTGTACATCACATACCTGATACCTGTATACTGTACATCACATACCTGGTGCCTGTATACTGTACATCACACACCTGATACCTGTATACTTTACATCACATACCTGGTACCTGTATACTGTACATCACACACCTGATACCTGTATACTGTACATCACACACCTGATACCTGTATACTGCACATCACATACCTGGTACCTGTATACTGTACATCACATACCTGGTACCTGTATACTATACATCACATACCTGATACCTGTATATTGTACATCACACACCTGATACCTGTATACTGTACATCACATACCTGGTGCCTGTATACTGTACATCACACACCTGGTGCCTGTATACTGTACATCACACACCTGATACCTGTATACTGTACATCACATACCTGGTACCTGTATACTGTACATCACATACCTGATACCTGTATACTGTACATCACATACCTGGTGCCTGTATACTGTACATCACACACCTGGTACCTGTATACTGTACATCACATACCTGATACCTGTATACTGTACATCACACACCTGATACCTGTATACTGTACATCACATACCTGGTGTCTGTATACTGTACATCACACACCTGGTACCTGTATACTGTACATCATACACCTGATACCTGTATACTTTACATCACACACCTGGTGTCTGTATACTGTACATCACATACCTGGTACCTGTATACTGTACATCACATACCTGGTGTCTGTATACTGTACATCACACACCTGGTACCTGTATACTGTACATCACATACCTGATACCTGTATACTGTACATCACACACCTGGTACCTGTTTACTGTGCATCACATACCTGATACCTGTATACTTTACATCACACACCTGGTACCTGTATACTGTACATCACACACCTGGTACCTGTATACTGTACATCACATACCTGATACCTGTATACCGTACATCAAATACCTGATATCTGTATACTGTACATCACACACCTGATACCTGTATACTGTACATCACATACCTGGTACCTGTATACTCTACATCACATACCTGATATCTGTATACTGTACATCAAATACCTGATATCTGTTTACTGTACATCACACACCTGATACCTGTATACTGTACATCACATACCTGGTGCCTGTATACTGTACATCACATTCCTGGTACCTGTATACTGTACATCACACACCTGATACCTGTATACTTTACATCACACACCTGATACCTGTATACTCTACATCACATACCTGATACCTGTATACTCTACATCACATACCTGGTACCTGTATACTGTACATCACATACCTGGTACCTGTATACTCTACATCACACACCTGATACCTGTATACTGTACATTACACACCTGGTACCTGTATACTGTACATCACATACATGGTATCTGTATACTGTACATCACACACCAGATATCTGTATACTGTACATCACATACCTGGTACCTGTATTCTGTACATCACACAACTGGTGCCTGTATACTGTACATCACACACCTGATATCTGTATACTGCACATCACACACCTGATACCTGTATACTTTACATCACACACCTGATACATGTATACTGTACATCACATACCTGATATCTTTATACTGTACATCACACACCTGGTACCTGTATACTGTACATCACACACCTGGTACCTGTATACTGTACATCAGATACCTGATACCTGTATACTGTACATCACATACCTGATACCTGTATACTGTACATCACACACCTGATACCTGTATACTGTACATCACACACCTGGTACCTGTATACTGTACATCAGATACCTGATACCTGTATACTGTACATCACATACCTGATACCTGTATACTGTACATCACACACCTGGTACCTGTATACTGTGCATCACATACCTGGTGCCTGTATACTGTACATCACACACCTGGTACCTGTATACTGTGCATCACATACCTGGTACCTGTATACTGTACATCACATACCTGGTACCTGTATACTGTGCATCACATACCTGATACCTGTATACTGTACATCACACACCTGATACCTGTATACTTTACATCACACACCTGGTACCTGTATACTGTACATCACATACATGGTATCTGTATACTGTACATCACACACCAGATATCTGTATACTGTGCATCACATACCTGATACCTGTATACTGTACATCACACACCTGATACCTGTATACTTTACATCACACACCTGGTACCTGTATACTGTACATCGCATACATGGTATCTGTATACTGTACATCACACACCAGATATCTGTATACTGTACATCACATACCTGGTACCTGTATACTGTACATCACACACCTCATATCTGTATACTGCACATCACACACCTGATACCTGTATACTTTACATCACACACCTGATACATATATAGTGTACGTCACATACCTGATATCTGTATACTGTACATCACACACCTGGTACCTGTATACTGTACATCACACACCTGATACCTGTATACTGTACATCACACACCTGGTACCTGTATACTGTACATCACACACCTGATACCTGTATACTTTTCATCACATACCTGGTACCTGTATACTGTACATCAGATACCTGATACCTGTATACTGTACATCACATACCTGATACCTGTATACCGTACATCACACACCTGGTGTCTGTATACTGTACATCACACACCTGGTACCTGTATACTGCACATCACATACCTGGTGTCTGTATACTGTACATCACATACATAATATCTGTATACTGTACATCACACACCTGATATCTATATACTGTACATCACACACCTGATATCTGTATACTGCACATCACATACCTGATACCTGTATACTGTACATCACACACCTGATACCTGTATACTGTACATCACATACATGGTATCTGTATACTGTACATCACACCTGATACCTGTATACTGTACATCACATACCTGATACCTGTATACTGTACATCACATACCTGGTGCCTGTATACTGTACATCACACACCTGATACCTGTATACTTTTCATCACATACCTGATACCTGTATACTGTACATCAGATACCTGATACCTGTATACTGTACATCACATACCTGATACCTGTATACCGTACATCACACACCTGGTGTCTGTATACTGTACATCACACACCTGGTACCTGTATACTGCACATCACATACCTGGTGTCTGTATACTGTACATCACATACATGATATCTGTATACTGTACATCACACACCTGATATCTATATACTGTACATCACACACCTGATATCTGTATACTGCACATCACATACCTGATACCTGTATACTGTACATCACACACCTGATACCTGTATACTGTACATCACATACATGGTATCTGTATACTGTACATCACACCTGATACCTGTATACTGTACATCACATACCTGATACCTGTATACTGTACATCACATACCTGGTGCCTGTATACTGTACATCACACACCTGATACCTGTATACTTTACATCACACACCTGATACCTGTATACTGTACATCACATACCTGATACCTGTATACTGTACATCACATACCTGGTGCCTGTATACTGTACATCACACACCTGATACCTGTATACTTTACATCACATACCTGGTACCTGTATACTGTACATCACACACCTGATACCTGTATACTGTACATCACACACCTGATACCTGTATACTGCACATCACATACCTGGTACCTGTATACTGTACATCACATACCTGGTACCTGTATACTATACATCACATACCTGATACCTGTATATTGTACATCACACACCTGATACCTGTATACTGTACATCACATACCTGGTGCCTGTATACTGTACATCACACACCTGGTGCCTGTATACTGTACATCACACACCTGATACCTGTATACTGTACATCACATACCTGGTACCTGTATACTGTACATCACATACCTGATACCTGTATACTGTACATCACATACCTGGTGCCTGTATACTATACATCACACACCTGGTACCTGTATACTTTACATCACACACCTGATACCTGTATACTTTACATCACACACCTGATACCTGTATACTGTACATCACACACCTGATACCTGTATACTGTACATCACATACATGGTATCTGTATACTGTACATCACACCTGATACCTGTATACTGTACATCACATACCTGATACCTGTATACTGTACATCACATACCTGGTGCCTGTATACTGTACATCACACACCTGATACCTGTATACTTTACATCACACACCTGATACCTGTATACTGTACATCACATACCTGATACCTGTATACTGTACATCACATACCTGGTGCCTGTATACTGTACATCACACACCTGATACCTGTATACTTTACATCACATACCTGGTACCTGTATACTGTACATCACACACCTGATACCTGTATACTGTACATCACACACCTGATACCTGTATACTGCACATCACATACCTGGTACCTGTATACTGTACATCACATACCTGGTACCTGTATACTATACATCACATACCTGATACCTGTATATTGTACATCACACACCTGATACCTGTATACTGTACATCACATACCTGGTGCCTGTATACTGTACATCACACACCTGGTGCCTGTATACTGTACATCACACACCTGATACCTGTATACTGTACATCACATACCTGGTACCTGTATACTGTACATCACATACCTGATACCTGTATACTGTACATCACATACCTGGTGCCTGTATACTATACATCACACACCTGGTACCTGTATACTGTACATCACATACCTGATACCTGTATACTGTACATCACACACCTGATACCTGTATACTGTACATCACATACCTGGTGTCTGTATACTGTACATCACACACCTGGTACCGGTATACTGTACATCATACACCTGATACCTGTATAATTTACATCACACACCTGGTGTCTGTATACTGTACATCACATACCTGGTACCTGTATACTGTACATCACATACCTGGTGTCTGTATACTGTACATCACACACCTGGTACCTGTATACTGTACATCACATACCTGGTGTCTGTATACTGTACATCACACACCTGATACCTGTATACTGTACATCACATACCTGGTGTCTGTATACTGTACATCATACACCTGATACCTGTATACTGTACATCACATACCTGATACTTGTATACCGTACATCACACACCTGATACCTGTATACTGTACATCACACACCTGATGCCGGCATACTGCACATCACATACCTGGTACCTGTGTACTGTACATCACACACCTGATACCTGTATACCGTACATCACATACCTGATGCTGTCATACTACACATCACACACCTGGTACCTGTATACTGTACATCACACATCTGATACCTGTATACTGTACATCACATACCTGGTGCCTGTATACTATACATCACCCACCTGGTACCTGTATACTGTACATCACACACCTGATACCTGTATACTGTACATCACATACCTGGTGTCTGTATACTGTACAACACACACCTGATACCTGTATACTGTACATCACATACATGGTATCTGTATACTGTACATCACACAACTGATACCTGTATACTGTACATCACATACCTGGTACCTGTATACTGTACATCACACACCTGATATCTGTATACTGTACATCACACACCTGATACCTGTATACTGTACATCACACACCTGATACCTGTATACTGTACATCGCATACATGGTATCTGTATACTGTACATCACACAACTGATACCTGTATACTGTACATCACATACCTGGTACCTGTATACTGTACATCACATACCTGATATCTGTATACTGTACATCACACACCTGATACCTGTATACTGTACATCACACACCTGGTACCTGTATACTGTACATCACACACCTGATACCTGTATACTGTACATCACATACATGGTATCTGTATACTTTACATAACACACCTGATACCTGTATACTGTACATCACATACCTGATACCTGTATACTGCACATCACATACCTGATACCTGTATACTGTACATCACATACCTGATACCTGTATACTGTACATCACATACATGGTATCTGTATACTGTACATCACACACCTGATACCTGTATACTGTACATCACATACCTGGTACCTGTATACTGTACATCACACACCTGATATCTGTATACTGTACATCACACACCTGGTACCTGTATACTGTACATCACATACCTGATACCTGTATACTGTACATCACACACCTGATACCTGTATACTGTACATCACACACCTGGTACCTGTATACCGTACATCACATACCTGATACCTGTGTACTTTACATCACACACCTGATACCTGTATACTGTACATCACACACCTGATACCTGTATACTTTACATCACACACCTGATGTACAGTATACAGGCACCAGGCATGTGATGTACAGTATACAGGTACCAGGTATGTGATGTACAATATACAGGCACCTGATATCTGTATACTTTACATCACACACCTGATACCTGTATACTGTACATCACATACCTGGTACCTGTATACTGTACATCACACACCTGGTGCCTGTATACTGTACATCACACACCTGATACCTGTATACTGTACATCACATACCTGATACCTGTATACTGTACATCACATACCTGGTGCCTGTATACTGTACATCACACACCTGATACCTGTACACTTTACATCACATACCTGGTACCTGTATACTGTACATCACATACCTGGTACCTGTATACTGTACATCACATACCTGGTGCCTGTATACTGTACATCACATACCTGATACCTGTATACTGTACATCACACACCTGGTACCTGTATACTGTGCATCACATACCTGGTGCCTGTATACTGTACATCACACACCTGGTACCTGTATACTGTGCATCACATACCTGGTACCTGTATACTGTACATCACATACCTGGTACCTGTATACTGTGCATCACATACCTGATACCTGTATACTGTACATCACACACCTGATACCTGTATACTTTACATCACACACCTGGTACCTGTATACTGTACATCACATACATGGTATCTGTATACTGTACATCACACACCAGATATCTGTATACTGTACATCACATACCTGGTACCTGTATACTGTACATCACACACCTGATATCTGTATACTGCACATCACACACCTGATACCTGTATACTTTACATCACACACCTGATACATATATAGTGTACATCACATACCTGATATCTGTATACTGTACATCACACACCTGGTACCTGTATACTGTACATCACACACCTGATACCTGTATACTGTACATCACACACCTGGTACCTGTATACTGTACATCACACACCTGATACCTGTATACTTTTCATCACATACCTGGTACCTGTATACTGTACATCAGATACCTGATACCTGTATACTGTACATCACATACCTGATACCTGTATACCGTACATCACACACCTGGTGTCTGTATACTGTACATCACACACCTGGTACCTGTATACTGCACATCACATACCTGGTGTCTGTATACTGTACATCACATACATGATATCTGTATACTGTACATCACATACCTGATACTTGTATACTGTACATCACACACCTGATGCCGGCATACTGCACATCACATACCTGATACCTGTATACTGTACATCACACACCTGATACCTGTATACTGTACATCACATACATGGTATCTGTATACTGTACATCACACACCTGATACCTGTATACTGTACATCACATACCTGATACCTGTATACTGTACATCACATACCTGGTGCCTGTATACTGTACATCACACACCTGATACCTGTATACTTTACATCACATACCTGGTACCTGTATACTGTACATCACACACCTGATACCTGTATACTGTACATCACACACCTGATACCTGTATACTGCACATCACATACCTGGTACCTGTATACTGTACATCACATACCTGGTACCTGTATACTATACATCACATACCTGATACCTGTATATTGTACATCACACACCTGATACCTGTATACTGTACATCACATACCTGGTGCCTGTATACTGTACATCACACACCTGGTGCCTGTATACTGTACATCACACACCTGATACCTGTATACTGTACATCACATACCTGGTACCTGTATACTGTACATCACATACCTGATACCTGTATACTGTACATCACATACCTGGTGCCTGTATACTATACATCACACACCTGGTACCTGTATACTGTACATCACATACCTGATACCTGTATACTGTACATCACACACCTGATACCTGTTTACTGTACATCACATACCTGGTGTCTGTATACTGTACATCACACACCTGGTACCTGTATACTGTACATCATACACCTGATACCTGTATACTTTACATCACACACCTGGTGTCTGTATACTGTACATCACATACCTGGTACCTGTATACTGTACATCACATACCTGGTGTCTGTATACTGTACATCACACACCTGGTACCTGTATACTGTACATCATACACCTGATACCTGTATACTGTACATCACATACCTGGTGTCTGTATACTGTACATCATACACCTGATACCTGTATACTGTACATCACATACCTGATACCTGTATACTGTACATCATACACCTGATACCTGTATACTGTACATCACATACCTGGTGTCTGTATACTGTACATCATACACCTGATACCTGTATACTGTACATCACACACCTGATACCTGTATACTGTACATCACACACCTGATGCCGGCATACTGCACATCACATACCTGGTACCTGTGTACTGTACATCACACACCTGATACCTGTATACCATACATCACATACCTGATGCTGTCATACCACACATCACATACCTGGTACCTGTATACTGTACATCACACATCTGATACCTGTATACTGTACATCACATACCTGGTGCCTGTATACTATACATCACCCACCTGGTACCTGTATACTGTACATCACACACCTGATACCTGTATACTGTACATCACATACCTGGTGTCTGTATACTGTACATCACACACCTGATACCTGTATACTGTACATCACATACATGGTATCTGTATACTGTACATCACACACCTGATATCTGTATACTGTACATCACACACCTGATACCTGTATACTGTACATCACACACCTGATACCTGTATACTGTACATCGCATACATGGTATCTGTATACTGTACATCACACAACTGATACCTGTATACTGTACATCACATACCTGGTACCTGTATACTGTACATCACATACCTGGTGCCTGTATACTGTACATCACATACCTGATACCTGTATACTGTACATCACATACCTGATATCTGTATACTGTACATCACACACCTGGTACCTGTATACCGTACATCACACACCTGATACCTGTATACTGTACATCACACACCTGGTACCTGTATACTGTACATCACACACCTGATACCTGTATACTGTACATCACATACATGGTATCTGTATACTTTACATAACACACCTGATACCTGTATACTGTACATCACATACCTGATACCTGTATACTGCACATCACATACCTGATACCTGTATACTGTACATCACACACCTGATACCTGTATACTGTACATCACATACATGGTATCTGTATACTGTACATCACACACCTGATACCTGTATACTGTACATCACATACCTGGTACCTGTATACTGTACATCACACACCTGATATCTGTATACTGTACATCACACACCTGGTACCTGTATACTGTACATCACATACCTGATACCTGTATACTGTACATCACATACCTGATACCTGTGTACTTTACATCACACACCTGATACCTGTATACTGTACATCACACACCTGGTGCCTGTATACTGTACATACTGTACATCACACACCTGATACCTGTATACTTTACATCACACACCTGATGTACAGTATACAGGCACCAGGTATGTGATGTACAGTATACAGGTACCAGGTATGTGATGTAGACTATACAGGCACCTGATATCTGTATACTTTACATCACACACCTGATACCTGTATACTGTACATCACATACCTGGTACCTGTATACTGTACATCACACACCTGGTGCCTGTATACTGTACATCACACACCTGATACCTGTATACTGTACATCACATACCTGATACCTGTATACTGTACATCACATACCTGGTGCCTGTATACTGTACATCACACACCTGATACCTGTACACTTTACATCACATACCTGGTACCTGTATACTGTACATCACACACCTGACACCTGTATACTGTACATCACACACCTGATACCTGTATACTGCACATCACATACCTGGTACCTGTATACTGTACATCACATACCTGGTACCTGTATACTATACATCACATACCTGATACCTGTATACTGTACATCACACACCTGATACCTATATACTGTACATCACATACCTGGTGCCTGTATACTGTACATCACACACCTGGTGCCTGTATACTGTACATCACACACCTGGTACCTGTATACTGTACATCACATACCTGATACCTGTATACTGTACATCACATACCTGGTGCCTGTATACTATACATCACACACCTGGTACCTGTATACTGTACATCACATACCTGATACCTGTATACTGTACATCACACACCTGATACCTGTATACTGTACATCACACACCTGATACCTGTATACTGTACATCACACACCTGATACTTGTATACCGTACATCACACACCTGATACCTGTATACTGTACATCACACACCTGATACCTGTATACTGTACATCACACAACTGATGCCGGCATACTGCACATCACATACCTGGTACCTGTGTACTGTACATCACACACCTGATACCTGTATACCGTACATCACATATCTGATGCCGGCATACTGCACATCACATACCTGGTACCTGTATACTTTACATCACACACCTGATACCTGTATACTGTACATCACATACCTGGTATCTGTATACTGTACATCACATACCTGGTATCTGTATACTGTACATTACATACCTGATACCTGTATACTGTACATCACATACCTGATACCTGTATACTGTACATCACATACCTGGTACCTGTATACTGTACATCACATACCTGGTACCTGTATACTGTACATCACACACCTGATACCTGTATACTGCACATCACATACCTGATACCTGTATACTGTACATCACATACCTGATACCTGTGTACTGTACATCACAAACATGGTGCCTGTATACTGTACATCACACACCTGATACCTGTATACTGTACATCACACACCTGGTACCTGTATACTGTACATCACACACCTGATACCTGTATACTGTAAATCACACACCTGGTGCCTGTATACTGTACATCACACACCTGATACCTGTATACTGTACATCACATACCTGGTACTTGTATACCGTACATCACACACCTGATACCTGTATACTGTACATCACACACCTGATACCTGTATACTGTACATCACACACCTGATGCCGGCATACTGCACATCACATACCTGGTACCTGTATACTTTACATCACATACCTGATACCTGTGTATTGTACATCACAAACATGGTGCCTGTATACTGTACATCACATACCTGATACCTGTATACTGTACATCACACACCTGATACCTGTATACTGCACATCACATACCTGATACCTGTATATTTTACATCACACACCTGATACCTGTATACTGTACATCACACACCTGATACCTGTATACTGTACATCACATACCTGGTACCTGTATACTGTACATCACATACCTGATACCTGTATACTGTACATCACACACCTGATACCTGTATACTGTACATCACATACCTGATACCTGTATACTGTGCATCACACACCTGATACCTGTATACTGCACATCACATACCTGGTACCTGTATACTGTACATCACACACCTGATACCTGTATACTGTACATCACACACCTGATACCTGTATACTGTACATCACACACCTGGTACCTGTATACTGTACATCACACACCTGATACCTGTATACTGTACATCACATACCTGGTACCTTTTTCTTCTTAATTAACAATCGAGGAACTGGACCTGCATAAAACATAGAGATAATATTTTAGAATGAAAGACTCCGCCTCCATTAAATTGTAGTTCAGATTTCACAATACATTTTTAGTATCATAAATTCTAATAAAATGATTGCCAGGTAAGGCAGATTATCTATCTATCTATGGATCTATCTATCTATCTATCTATCTATCTATCTATCTATCTATCTATCTATCTATCTATCTATCTATCTATCTATCTATCTATCTATCTATCTATCTATCTATCTATCTATCTATCTATCTATCTATCTATCTATCTATCTATCTATCTATCTATCTATCTATCTATCTATCTATCTATCTATCTATCTATCTAAAAAAATGATAACTGGATATTGTATTGTATATCAGACTAAGTTTGTTCTCTTCAGCCATCATTTTGTAATTTAACCACAAAGGGGTCCTTTTTTAAAAACGTTACATTGGAGGTGGGGGAAGGGAGGACATTCACAAAAAAACTAAAAAAATGAAATTACCGCATGCTGACTGTGCTATAGCCAAATGACGGCTACAGTGTGGACGGCTCGTTCTGGGAGGCTTTCATATGACGGCCTCCTGTCATTGCGCCCTCTGCTGGGCGCAGGTTGCGTGCTCTTTGGCCACAGTGTCTGGAGGAGCAAATCAACGCATCTTCACCACCTGATCAGCTGTGTCCAATCACAGGTGATCATGGGTGTAAATAGAAGTTGGCTATCAGCATTTCCTTTCCTTATGCTGAGGGCATGAGAAGAGGAGAAGAGGAGAAGAGAACCGATAACTGGCTTGTGTAAAAGGGACATCTGCACTGATAATCACCTTAGATTGTAAGCTCCTTGAGGTCAGGGACTGATGTGAATGTGCAATGTATATGTAAAGTGCTGCATAAATTGACAGCGCTATATAAGTACCTGAAATAAATAAATAAATAAATAATCAGTGTCCTGATTATCAGTGCAGTCCAAACAGTGCCCACCAATGCTGCCAATAAGTGACCACCAGTGCTGCCAATCAATGCCAATTAGTGCTGCCAATCAGTGCCCACCAGTGCTGCCAATGTATGCTCACCAGTGCTGCCAATCAGTGACCACCAGTGCTGCCAATGTATGCTCACCAGTGCTGCCAATCAGTGACCACCAGTGCTGCCAATGTATGCTCACCAGTGCTGCCAATCAGTGCCCACCAGTACTGCCAATGTATGCTCACCAGTTCTGCCAATCAGTGCCCACCAGTGCTGCAAATGTATGCTCACAAGTGCTGCCAATCAGTGACCACCAGTGCTGCCAATGTATGCTCACCAGTGCTGCCAATCAGTGCCCACCAGTGCTGCCAATGTATGCTCACCAGTGCTGCCAATCAGTGACCACCAGTGCTGCCAATGTATGCTCACCGGTGCTGGCAATCAGTGCCCACCAGTGCTGCCAATGTATGCTCACCAGTGCCGCCAGTCAGTGCCCATTAATGCTTCCAATCAGTGCCCATCAGTGCCTCATCATCAGTGTCACCTTTCAGTGCCACCTATTAGTGCCAATCAGTACTGCCTATCATTGCCCATTAGGGTTGCCTATCAGTGCCTATCAGGGCTGCCTATCAGTGCCCACCAATGCCACCTCATCAGTGCCCATCAGTGCCACCTATCAGTGTCCATTAATGCCCATTTGTGCCACCTCATCAATGCTGCCTCATCATTGCAGTATATTAGTGCCCATTGGTGCAGCATCATCAGCACACATCAATGAAGGAGGAAAATTACCTGATTCCAAATTTTTATAACAAACAATGGAAACATTTTTTTTTTCTTTCTAATTTTTGGTTTAATTTGTTTATCTAGCAAAACATAAAAACTCCAGTGATGTTTAAGTACCACTAAAATAAAGCTCTATTTGTGTGAAAAAAATAAAAATAAAAACTTTGTTTGGGTATAGAGATTGAATGACAGTGTGATTGTCATTCAAAGTGTGACAGCGTTTAAAGCTGAAAATTGCCCTGGGCAGGAAGGGGGTGGAAGTGCGCGGCATTGAAGTGGTTTAGTTACAGATTGTATCACCAAAAAATAGTCAGTATCCAATCAGTGTCTTTTAATTGAAATAATTGCTCTACCAGTGAATGTTCACATCTCTGTCAGGTTCCTGTAATTACTGAGTTTTATCTGCAGGTGGCGCTCTGTCTTGGTTTTCAGTCGTCTCCACCAGGGCTGTCAATAGCGGGGTAGTGCAAGCCCTCCTGTACAGTTCAACACAGGGGCCCCTGGACGGAGAGGGGACTCTTTTAAATACCTTTGGGCACATCCACAGTACTCCTAGGGGCCACGTCTACCAGTAATGGAATACAAGTTCCCGGGGCCCGTCAGTTCAGAAGCGGGGGGCTAGGAACAGAGAACGGACTATTTACTCATTATTGTGGGAAGGAAGAGTAATCCCCCCGTGCCATGGCTACTGACAATCAAATTAAAGATCTGGCCTCTTCTTCTATATCAATCATAGAGGGTGGGAGGAACCACGGAAGGTAAAACATAAACAGATTGAACATCAGCTTCAACCGCTTGCTCTACGGTAAGGTCTTACCCATTCCATGACGAGGCCATTTTTTGCTATTCAGAACTGCGCTACTTTAACTGGCAATTGTGCGGTCATTTGATGCTGTACCTAAATGACATTTACAGTATATCATTTTTTCCACACAAATAGAGATTTTTTTTTAGGTAGTATTTGATCGCCACTGCGTTTTTTATTTTTTTTTTGTTGAACCACTTTAGGACCGCTCACGTTGCTGCTACTGCGGCAGTGCGGCTCCCCTTGGGTCCAGCGACGTAGACCTACGTTGTTGGACTCCTAGCTGTCTCTGCGGCAGAGGCCCGCTACCGCTGTGTTTAGACATAGCGGGAGTCGGGCCGGAGGAGGAGAGGCGGTGATCACCATCTCTCTTCCCCAATCGTCGGGGAAAGTTTGATAAGATCCGCCTGCTTATGTAAACAAAGCAGGCGGATCTTCTCTGTGACAGGCAGGGACAGATCACAGGATTCAGCATAGCTAAACCTGCGATCTGTGTCTGTGTCACAGGACCCCCTCCCCCCCCCCCCCCATACGTCAGTAAGCATGAGGCTCATATTTAACCCCTTGATCACCAATAGTGTTAACCCCTTCACTGCCAGTGTCATTAGTACAGTGACAGTGGGGACCCTTGTGGACAGCCTTCCCAGAAGAGTTGAAGCTGTTATAGCTGCAAAGGGGGAGCCAACTCAATGTTGAACCCTACGGACTAAGACTGGGATGCCATTAAAGTTCATGTGTGTAAAGGCAGGTGTCCCAATACTTTTGGTAATATAGTGTATGAATGTGTATATAAACACTGCTCAAACAAATTAAAGGAACACTTTCAAAAAACATCAGATCTCAATGGGGAAAAATCTCATGCTGGATATCTATACTGGTATGGACTGGGTAATGTGTTAGGATCTATACTGGTATAGACTGGGTAATGTGTTAGGATCTATACTGGTATGGACTGGGTAATGTGTTAGGATCTATACTGGTATGGACTGGGTAATGTGTTAGGATCTGTACTGGTATGGACTGGGTAATGTGTTAGGATCTATACTGGTATGGACTGGGTAATGTGTTAGGAAGGAAAGGATGGCACATCATTTGATGGAAATTAAAATTATTACCCTACAGATGGCTGAATTCAAAGACACCCCAAAAATCAAAGTGAAAAAATGATGCAGCAGGCGAGTCCATTTTGCTGAAATTTTACTGAAGTAACTGAGAATGGTCCTCAGTAGTTTGTATGCATAACTGGGAATGTTTCTAATGAGATGATGGATGGTGTCCTGGGGTATTTCCCCCCAGATCTGGACCAGGGCATCCCTGAGCTCCTGAACAGACTGAGATGCAACCTGGTGGTGTCGGATGGACCGAAACATAATGTCCCAGAGGTGTTCTATTGGAGTTTGGTCAGGAGAGTGTGGGGGCCATTCAATGGTATCAATTCCTTCATCCTCCAGGAACTGGCTGCATACTCTCACCACATGAGGCCGGGCATTGTCGTACACCAGGAGGAACCCAGGACCCACTGCACCAGCATAGGGTCTGACAATGGGTCCAAGGATTTTATCCCAATACCTAAGCAGTCAGGGTGCCGTTGTCTAGCCTGTAGAGGTCTGTGCGTCCCTCCATGGATTTGCCTCCCCAGACCATCACCAACCCACCACCCAACCGGTCATGCTGAACGATGTTACAGGCAGCTCAGCGTTCACCACGGCTTCTCCAGACCCTTTCACGTCTGTCACGTGTTCAGGGTGAACCTGCTCTCATCTGTGAAAAGCACAGGGTGCCAGTGGTGGAGCTGCCAATTCTGGGGTTCAATGGCAAATGCCAATCGAGCTCCACAATGCCAGGCAGTGAGCACAGGGCCCACTAGAGGACGCCGGGCCCTCAGGCCACCCTCATGAAGTCTGTTTCTGATTGTTTGGTCAGAGACATTCACACCAGTGTCCTGCTGGAGGTCATTTTGTAGGGCTCTGGCAGAGCTCATCCTGTTCCTCCTTGCACAAAGGAGCAGATACCGGTCCTGCTGATGGGTTAAGGACCTTCTACGGCCCTGTCCAGCTCTCCTAGACTAACTGCCTGTCTCCTGGAATCTCCTCCATGCTCTGAGACTGTGCTGGGAGACACAGCAAACCTTCTGGCAATGGGAGGTATTGATGTGCCATTCTGGAGGAGTTGGACTGCCTGTGCAACCTCTATAGGGTCCAGGTATCGTCTCATGCTACCAGTAGTGACACTGACCCCAGCCAAATGCAAAACTAGTGAAAAACAGACTGACAAGATGAGTAGGGAAAAAAATGTCAGTGGCCTCCACCTGTAAAACCATTCCTGTTTTGGAGGTCGTCTCATTGTTGCCCATCTAGTGCACCTGTTGTTAATTTCATTAACACCAAAGCAGCTGAAACTGATTAACAAACCCCGCTGCTACCCAACTGACCAGATCAATATCCTAGGTGTTTAATTGACTTGATGCTATACTCTGATCAAAAAGTGTTCCTTTAATTTATTTGAGCAGTCCATATATATATACACACACACACATATACACCGTATATACGTTTCCCTCTCCACTCTACCTTTTAAATAAAAGAACACACAAGATGAATCCATTGCAGTATGTACTGTATGTCTCTATACATGGCAGAAGGTGAAGTCTCCTTACCTTCCTTTTTACGAGAAATCCAATTCCAGGATCCTGGTTGAAATGAATGGAAAGAATCGGTGTAAGGAATGTAAATAACAATGCCACCCGCCTGCGTGTATTCCACATCCCATGTGTGATAGAATCAATGTGTGACTTTTTACAAAGGTCAAAGAATTTAAAAAAAAAAATTGTAAGTTGGATGTAATATTACGTTTTATTTCTATTTAACTTCTTATAAAGGTCTCAGCTCCATCTCAGTCTTCACGGGACAGTCAAACGCGATTTTTTTTTGCGGAAAAAAATACAACTTAATTAATATTATTGCTAAAAAAAAAAACGCAATATATAACCCAATTTTGTTTTTTTGTAAAATATAAAGGATGATGTTACGCCAAGTAAATAAATACCCAACATGACACGCTTTAATGCGCAGGCTTGTGGAATGGCAACAAACTATGGTACTTAAAGCGGAGTTCCACCCATATTTTCAACTTAACGGATTGGAGTAGTCATATGCTTTTTGAAAATTAATTGGGAAATATTTTTTTTTTTTTTTGGGGTCACTTACCTTATTTTAGAGGATTCTTTGTCCCAGTTCCTTCTTCTGCGGCCGCGGGCTCCGGGCGTCACTTCCGGTTTCGCATTGCATCCTGGGAGATGTGATTCATCAATCCTAGGAGGCAATGGGCGTGGATGGCTGCTCCTCTCATTGCCGATTGCAATCTACAGCGCCTGCGCGAGATTGCGATCGGCATTCTGGGTAGCCCAGAAACGAGGAAATGGGGACACAGCGCGGCTTCAGACGCCCACACCGGAGATGGCCGCGCTCTACAATTTTAAAGGTAAGAAATTATCTATAATCAAATACTGTACTGTAATCTGGGAATAGCGTTAATGTAATTGGCCATATGTTAAGATTAAAGGGGTATTTTTTATCTTAAAAAAGTATTTTCAGCCGGAACTCCGCTTTAAAAATCTCCATAGACAACACTTTAAACTTTTTTTCAGGTTATCAGTACAAAGGAGGTCCAGTAGTAGAATTATTGCTCTTGCATTAGCATTCACGGCGATACCTCACATGTGTGGGGCGAACACAGTTTACATATGCGTGCGCTATCTACCGTATGTGTTCACCTCTGCATGCGAGCATCGGGGGGGGGGGGGTGAGTGTTTATTAATATTATTTTTTTTGCATGCGAGCATCGGGGGGGGGGGGGTGAGTGTTTATTAAAGCAGAGTTCCACCCGAAATGTATACTTACCTCCATCTTCTCGCTCCCGGTCACCTGAAAAACAAATGGATAATCGCAATTTTTTTTTTTTTCTCACTTACCTTGTAGAGAAAATATACTCACCTTACTTCCTTCTTCCTCCCCTCGGCGGCCACGGCGATTCGTCACTTCCTGCTTGCAATGATTCCTGGGAGCTGAACGTCATCGCTCCCAGGAATCATTGCGCCTGCACCGGCCCCGACGTCAGTTCCGGGGCACGCGCGTCATTCCCTTTTAAACAGCTTCTGGGCATGCCCGGAAGCTGTGGAGGGATGACGCGCGCGACCCGGAAGTGACGTCGGGGCCAGTGCAGTGCATCGTGGGACCGAAGAGGATGCGGAAGACGATCGCGCTGGCTTCAAGCTGCCCACACCTGAGATGGCAGCGCTGGACAAGACAATTTCAAGGTAAGTATTTCTCCTGAAAGGTAAGTGCGACCCGGGACAGATCAGAGGCTATCCATTGTGGAATGTGCTAGCCCTGACTGTCCTGGGGGTATTTTTATAAAAAAAATGTATAACTAGGGTGGAACTCCGCTTTAATATTATTTTTTTTATCTTATTTCTTTTTTTTTTCTATACTGTCTCTTTAGCTTTTTATTTTTTTTTTTTTTAGCATTTTTTTATTTATTTTTTAGCATTTTTTGTCCAATCACAAGAAATGAAAGCATTCCTTGTAATAACAATAAAGCCCGACAGGTTCTCTTTATGGAGACATCTGGGGAGACCCAGAATCTCTTCTCTATCCTTGAAAGCATGAGATTAAAAAAAAAAAAAAATTGATCTTATGCTTTCCAGGAAAAATAATGTCTCTTTTTACATCTGCCCTAACAGGAAGTGATGAAATGCTGATCTGTGTATGGCCGGTGTAACGTTAAAAAACCATACCCCGTGAAGAAACCATACCCCTCGTCACTTCCGGTCTGAAACAGCAGAGCAGCGCAGCAGAGCGCATGCTCAAAGCCCCGGAGACGTAATTGAACAAGAAAGAAGTTCACAAGTGCGCATGCTCGGAGGGTATGATATGTTAACGGCACTAATACTTGCGGCGGTAACATTAAAACAGTTCTGCTGCAACATCAATCATCTCCTCTCCTCTCCCTGTCACTTCCCTGATCTCCCCTAATAAATATAAAAGCGGCGGCGGGTGTATAAAATGTAAGTGACGGCGATCTGTGCTCCGTGATCCGCTTTTATATTTATTAACCGAGATCAGGGAAGTGACAGGGGAAGGAGCGGACATGAGGCATGATGCAGAGGAGCTGTTATAATGTAACCGCCGCAAGTTAAACTACCGTGAGAAATCCATACCCTCCGGAAGTGACGAGGGTATGGTTTTTTCACGGAACACCGGCTTCAGTGTCACGGATTGAATGAGCGCCATTCTCCCTGGAAGACTGGGGACATCTAGTGGGGGAAAAGGAATTAGTGCAGGGACAGTGCTGCAGAGGAGAAGTATTGCAGTGGAAGATATTTATCTTTATTTTTAATGCCACAAAAAAGCCCGGTGAGGATAGAGTCACCACCTCATCCCTTTAATCCAGGACACATATAATTACACAGGTACTGAGGCTGATATAATGCAGATAAGGCACCAAGTGAGTTTAATTACCACCTTACTCAGCCACAGAACCTGTGGAATTAATGTGTGTCCTGGTTTAAAGAGATGAGTCTGCACTCTAATTCATCCCAAAGAGGTTCCATCGGGTTGAGGTCAGGTCAGTCAAGTTCCTCCACCCCAAACTCGCTCATCCATGTCTTTATGGACCTTGCTTTGTGCACTGTTCCAAATCAGTTGGTGGAGGGGGGATTATGGTGTGGGGTTGTTTTTCAGGGGTTGGGCTTGGCCCCTTTAGTTCCAGTGAAGGGATCTCTTAAGATGTCAGCATACAAAGACATTTTGGACAATTTCATGCTCCCAACTTTGTGGGAGGAGTTTGGGGATGACCCCTTCCTGTTCCAACATGACTACCCACCAGTGCACAAACAAGGTCCATAAAGACATGGATGAGTGAGTTTGGGGTGGAGGAACTTGACTGGCCTGCACAGAGTCCTGAACTCAACCCGATAGAACATCTTTGGGATGAATTAGAGGGCAAACTGTGAACCAGGCCTTCTCGTCCACTTTAGTTCTTGCCCAACACTTCTGGAAGAATGTTCAAACATTCCCATAGACACACTCCTAAACCTTGTGCACAGCCTTCCCAGAAGAGTTGAAGCTGTTATAGCTGCAAAGGGTGGGCCAACTCAATATTGAACCCTACGGACTAAGACTGGGATGCCATTAAAGTTCATGTGTGTGTAAAGGCAGGCGTCCCAATACTTTTGGTAATATAGTGTAGTTGGCCCAAGCTGGAACAATCTACCTATGTAACAATATTCATACCTGGATTTCCTCTTTAACAAAGAATGCGTAAAGTATTCTATAAACTCTGACATGTTCTGTTTTTTTTTTTTTTCTAAATTATAATAGACATAAAATTCACATACATGGGATATAAAGATATAAAAAAAATCCTTACTTTTGAAGAAGCTCACACTTCCATTCTTCACTTTTCAGTTTTTGTGGAAATAAGAGAAGAGAGAGATCTGTCACTGAACGGGATTAGTAAATCAGTCATACAAGGTGATACAAAATATCTTAGTGTGGGTGAATGGAGGAAGACAATGGAGGAATAGATGGAGAGGAAGTGAGGGATGAGGGACATAACCTGCTGGAGTCGGACCAGCCGTACACTAGGAGAATTTTGTTAAAAATATTTCATTTAAAGAGTAGGGATGGGTCGACCCCCCCCCCATTCCTGTTCCATTTGCAGCAGAACTCCCAAACAAGGGAAATGTTCTCACCTGAACGTCAAACCCCATTGAAGTCTATAGGAGCCAAACAGGAAAAATCTAAAATCCCCATTTTGAAGGCTTATATGCATGTGATTGGCCATAAAAGGGGTATGGGGGGCCCGGGTACTGCCCTGGGGGACATGTATCAATAAAAAAAAAAAAAAAAAAAAGTTGTAAAAACGATCCTTTTTTCAGTGATTTTAGTTATGCCCAAAGTGCAACAGTAAAAATGAAACATTCCTTTAAATATAGTACCTGGGGGGTCTCCCTGGGGGGTGTGCCTGTAAAGTGGTGCATCTGTAGCATGCATAAAACATACTACAGCAAAAATTATATTTCTAAAGAAAAAAATGAGTCAAATCCCATTTAAAATGACTCGCAGTTACAATTATCGGCTCCCAGCTATTAAAAAAGTAAAAAAAAAGAGGGTGGGTAGCCCTCAACATGGGGGGGGGGGTGCTCTGGAGCACCTTGAACCCCAGAGAACCTTGTCCCCATGTCAATGGGGACAAGGGCCTCTTACCAACCACCGTGTGGCTGTGGTTCTCGGGGTCTGCAGGTGGGGGGCTTTTTGGAATCTGGAAGCCCCATTTAACAAGGGGACCCCCAGATCCGAGAATTTTTTTTTTTTAGGTCCGGTGAGCTTCGTGATTGACGATGGATTTACATCAAGGGACACTATTTTTTTATTTTTATTTTAGAATAAAGGACTTGTCGAAAATTGTATCATGTGTTTATTTTTTTGTACACTTTTTTGGTGAATGTTTAGGGGTAACTATGACGTACCCAATACCCATTCACATGGAGGGACGGGATCTGGAGGCCCCCTTGTTAAAGGGGGCTTCCAGATTACAATAAGCCCCCCAGTCATAGACCCCCAACAACCACAGCCCAGGGTTGTTGGGAAGAGACCCTTGTCCCCATTAACATGGGAACAAGGTGCTTTGGGGTGAGGGGGCAGAGCCCCCTTGTCCCAGAGCACCCCCCCCCCTCAATGTGAGGACATGTGGCCTGGTATGGTTCAAGGGGTGTGCTTGTTCGTCCCCTCCCCTTTCCTGACCTGCCAGGCTGCGTGCCCGGATAAGGGTCTGGTATGGATTTTTGGCGGGACTCTACGCCGTTTTTTTTTTTTTTCTTACATTTTGCGTGGGGTTTCCCCTAAAACCCATACCAGACCCGAAGGGCCTGTTATGGACTGGGGAGAGGGGGGGGACTCTACCCTGTTTTTTCTTTAATTTTTTAATAACCGGGAGCCAGCAATTGTAACCGTGAATCATTTTAAATGTGATTTGACTTTTTTTTTCTCTTTAGAAAATGATTGCTGTAGCATGTTCTATACGTGCTAAAGATGCACCACTTTACAGGCACAATAAGGCCCCCCCCCCCCCCCCAGGCCCTATATTTAAAGGATTTTTTTTTTTTTTTTAATCAGCACTTTTTTTTTTTTGGTTTAGGTTTTAGCGGGGAAACCCATTGACAGCTGATGACTCATGAGTTGTTAAAAGAGAAGTACGGGGTTTGGGGTTATTTCACATTTATACTTACCTAGGTGGATGCAGCATCGATCCCCCAGCGCCTCTACACTGAGAACCGAACGATGTAACACAGCCGATCTATCGGTTCTGACAGCTCCCTGAGCAGAGAGCTGCTGACTGTCAGTCACCACTCTCTGCTCTGCCCCCTCCTCGCTCATTGGAGCCCTGGGCTGTGGAGGGGAGCAGCCGGCTCAGGAGCTGGATGTCGGTCCAGGTACCTGGTGGATTCCCAACTCCGTTGATGACACAGTG